>NC_137970.1:30224302-30509302 GCF_963924665.1 Micromys minutus | reverse complement strand
CTAATTAATAAGATAAATGATTTGTAAAGAAAAATTATTCATTTGGTTATCTCTTGTTTTTTCTTTGTTTTACATTTTGTATTTTTACTTTCTTGATGGTGGTTTTTTCATGTATAAATCTTGACAGGGTAACACATTGTTAAAAACAAGACAAACATAAAAATAATAGCTCTTAACTGGGCAATGTGGTGCATGCTTTTAATTCTAGCATTTGGTAGGCAGAGACAGGTAGATTTCTGTAAGTTTTCAGCTAGCCTGGGTCTACAGAGTGAGTTCCAGGACTACACAGAGAAATGTCTGGGGAAAAAATGCCAAAGCAAAACAACAAACAAAAGCCAGCTCTACATATTACACAAATCAGTTAATTCATTTGTCTTTTCCAGCCATCCACCAAACAGCTTTTAGATTAGAATTGGTATTTTGCAATATCATGCTCTAACATCGTATAAGCCTATTAATAAGATCTTGCTTTAACTTAATACTCAGGACAAAAGTCTGTCTTGCAGTCCTCCTTTATTTAGTAGGGAAGCAGGCTCAGAGATGAGACTTCCTACTGCTGTCCAAAGTGGACTGTGATTTTTTAGGCTGCCTGCTTAAAGGTAGGTTCCTGGCAGGTACACAAAGTTGAGGATAGACCCTTGATGGTTGGTGTATAGGAACCTTCTGAACGCCCAGGAGAAGGTCCTCCCAGCTCAGCCTAGACTTTGATGGCTTGCTCCTCCATCCTGACCAAACTTTTGCCAGGGTTATCCTCATGAAGGCCTCAAACTTGTGAATCTTGCTGTTGACATACTTCATTCATCTCAGAAATTTCGAGTGAATATACTGTACATCTTTATTAGCCACATGTGACAAGTCTCCATGAATCGTGATGGTGAACTCATCCAACCAGGCAAGCTAGGGTCTTCTCTACTGAAATTTAGGGCCTCCACCTTTGGACTTAGGCTTCAGTCTGGCAGGCAATCAGGCCCATCCTATTGCAGCACCAGTGTTTGTAGCTCCATGTGTCCTTTGGTTCTCAGGGGGCCTCCTATATTCCAGTGCACATGATTGCTGCTGTAGCTCCATGATATATGGTCATATCCCCAACTCTACATTGGTACCCAGCAGCCTGGTCATTGGAATGGTAGTGAGCCTCCCTCCCTCTTTCCTGTTTCCTCTTGGCCTGTTTCTGCAGCTTAGCTTCCCTTGTTAGAATTCTTCGCAGCATAACATTTCAAGTTTGATGAATCCTAGTTAATTTTTCTTTTGTCGTTTGTATTTTTAATGTCACATCTTAGAACCTATTGCCCTATTCAAGGTCATAAAGATTATTTATACATATTTTAAATTTTGTGTATTTAGTTCTTGAATCCATTTTGTTTGTGTGTGCATATGTCCATGTGCATGACATTTGGGTTATTATTGTACATTGGTTGATAAAAATTACTAGTTTACATTTTCTTCTTTCATTGAGGCTTTTAAAATGCTACCTTTATTTTTCTTTGTATTTTGTGTGTGTATGTGTGTGTGTGTGTGTATTTTGAAACTATAACTCCATCATTTCCCCCCTCCCCCAACTCCTCCCATGTACTCTCAAATTCATGGCTTTTCCCCCTTTAATTGCTGTTAAATATATACATATATATTCCTAAATACATAAATATAATTTCCCCAGCCTTTTGAAGAATTTGGTTGTCATGGAGAGCTAGGGTAGCCCTAGGGCCATATGGTTCCAGAGAGATGCAAAAATTATGCAGGGTTATGGGAAGGATCTGATGAAAAGGGAGAGGGATTTTATAAGAGAAAGAGAGTTGCTACAGGCTGGTTTGTCTGCTGAATAAGGGTGTGTTCTGCTAAGGCTGTCTTCTTTTAGCATCTGTGTTCTTTTCAGCATCCTCCTGGGAGTAAATGACCCTGCTATCTGGGTGTTTGTGTTCAGAGGCAGACAGATGATTCACTGTTTCTGGTCTTTTATGTTTTACTCTGAAGCAGTAATGTAATTAGATTTATCATCTGTTTCTGACATCTCAGTCAATACCATATTGGTTTTAGTCTGTCATTTTATTTTTTTTAAAGCCTTTCTTACCCTTTTAACCAACATTGCTGGCAAAAGAAAGGACATTTTAAATAGGATAAACATTTTCTACGAAGGCCAGATAGTAAATATTTTATACTTTATATGCTACGTATGTATCTCTATTGCTGCCACTTCTTTCAACATTGACAATTTCTTCTTTTTGTGGTACTTTTGATACCAGGGTTAGAATCTAGAGATCTCTGTTAACCAGCTTTTCATGTAATTTCAATGTACACCAAAATTTGAGAGTCTTCACTCTAAGGTGTGTGTGTGTGTGTGTGTGTGTGTAATTGGTGAGCTTTTGAATATGGGCATTTTCAGTATTTTGGGGTACTACCATACTGCTTCTAAGTTACTTATTCTAGCAGTGTATCAGGGTTCCTTTTGTGTCATACATTTGTCTACTCACTAAAATAATAACCACTTTTTAAAAAAAATTAATGGGTGGAAAAAGGTTGGGTTTTTATTTGCATTTCCCAATTACTAATTGATCGTTCTCATAGGTTACTTGAATTTTAGTTTTAGGATACACTATTTAGAAACTTTGCCCACTTAATGCTATCATGTAAATAAATAAAATCTGTTGAAATAATTACTGAACAAACCGAGAATTCCCAAGGAGAAAGAAATTCAGAATTTAAAAACTAAGAGGAAATTAAAGGAAGAGCATCAGAAATGATCAAACAACTCAGGAAAGCATAAGCAAACTGAGGCAAGGGCATTGAAATAGGAGGGCCGGCATGACCAGATTAGGGAAAACAAGGAGTTTGATATGGACTATTAAGGTAAGTAGAGGAAAAGAGACCAGAAAATTTTTAAAAAGGATGTGTCGTATATTTAATTTATTTATTCATTGTCTTTTGAGATAGGTTTTCTCTTACTATCTAGGAACTCAGTTTGACCATGTTGGTCTGTAACTCCTGTCTCTGCTTCCTGAGTACCACCACACCTGAATTTAATATTTCACCAATAGTGAAGCATTTGGATTAATTTGGCTCATGTTTTGCTTTGCTTGTTATGAATATACAGTCTCAGTTTTCCCCTTTTAAATTATTTAACTTATTTTATGTGTATAGATGGTTATGTGCCACATTCCTGTCTGGGTGCCAGAAGGGGCGTTTGTTCCCCTGAACTGGAGTTACAGCTAGGAATCAAACGAGGGTCTTCTGCAGGAGCAGCCACAGGTATTAACTGCAAAATCATCTTGCTGCTGCTGCTGGTGGTCCTGTCATCAATGCTGCTGCCACTGCCACTGCCTCTGCTAATGCCGGCACCTTTGTGAGGGTGGGGGATGGAGGTCCGCTTAAATTATTTCCTTGCTGGGCTAAGGCCGACTGATAGGTGGATTCTGGGGCCCACTAGCCTCATGCAATCACCCGGTGTCCAAAAGAAACAAGGTAGCAAAAAAAAGCAGGGAAAGAGCACAAACAACTGAAGGTTGGAGAAGACTGACATCACAAACAACTGAAGGTTGGAGGAGAGTGACCTCACAAACAACTGAAGGTTGGAGAAGAGTGACCTCACAAACAACTGAAGGTTGGAGGAGACTGGGCTCCGGCAGAGCAGGAGACACAAACTTCTGCTGTTGGGGATCCCCTTATTTGTTCTCTCTCCCCCCCCCATTCTTACCGTTTCTTTTGTTTGTTTTTTTTCCCATTGTGCGATGGTTAGGGGCAGAAAACTCATATCTCCAGAAAGAAGGGTAAGGCTTCATTTTGATTTCTTTTCACCTGCTTTCTTCCCTCTTTCACATTTTCTCCTCCCAATTCAGGGTGTTGCCCATTCCCCTTGGGTGGCCTCTGGGACGTAGTCTCGGCACCTGGGTAGTGGTAAAGGTGGCAGCAGACATTTTGTAGATACGTTTGCGTCCTTGCGTGGCATTTATAGTCAGCTGCTCAGCCTGGTCTGCCACTTCTTCCCCTCTCCTGCGCCTATGGTGGTTTGGAAAATTTAAGGTTTCTCACTGCAGAAGAGTCACATATACCCATTTCCCACACTGTAAACTCCAGTTGTGGGGTTCCCAGAATTAAATTTTGCTTGTATTTAGCTAGTTTAATACTATGTCCAAGACAAGTGCTTGGCTGTGCATAGGGAAGAATAACCAGTTCTATATTTACTTTTAATTTAATTTGGTTATTTTGTGACAGGGTTTGATTTTGTAGTAGCTTCTGGCTAGCCCTAAATGCACTATTTAGAGAACATGATGGCCTTGAAATCAAGAGAGAAGTCTTCCTGCCTCTGCTTTCAGAGTGCTAGGATTAAAGGCATGTGGCACCATTTAAAATTTTTTTAAAATTATTTCATTTGATTTTGTGACTGGCTAGCTCTGACTGGCCTGGAACTCCTTTGTTCTCATGGAGAAATGCCTGCCCTAGCTTTCTAAGTGCTTTAGTTAAAGGCCTGTGCTGTTGTGTGTGGCCACAATTCCATATTAGAACTGCTGTTCCACAACCTCAGGTGAGTCTAAGGGGCAGATATATTCTTCAAAAAGTCAGATTCGGGCTCAAGTGATAGCTCAGCAGTTAAGAGCACTGGCTTCTCTTCTAGAGGTCCTGAGTTCAATTCCCAGCAATGACATGGTGACTCACACCATCTGTAATGGGATCTGGTGCCCTCTTCTGGTGTGTCTGAAGTCAGCTACAGTGTACTCACATACAATATATAAATAAATCTTTTTAAAAAATCTTTAAAAAAGTCAGATTCAACGCCAACCTTAAAAATTTTTGCCTTCCCCTTTCTACAAATACTGAGCATCCTGCTATTTGAATCATTAAGACACATACTAAACACAGCAGAGCAGTGTAGACAAAGATTCATCCTACCTTCTAAAGCACTTCCTATGACAGTGATTCTCGACTTGTGTGTTGAAACCCCACAGGGGTTGCATATATCAGCTAACCTGCAGATCAGATATTTAGATTATGATTCATAACTAGCAAAATTAATTATAAAGTAGCAATGGAATAATTTTATGGTTGGGGGGGTCATCACAGCATGAAGAACCACATTAAAGTATTGCAGCACTAAGGTTGAGAACTACTGTTCTATGATAAAGCAGAGAAGACAAAGTAAATGCCAGAAAACAATTAAATAATTCACTTAATGACAAGGTCACTAAAATGAAGTGGTAGTAGTAGTAAAGGGGGCACATCCTGTAAAATGATGCCTGAGGTTGACTTCTGGTTTTCACATAAGTGCATATATGTATACCTCTTTAAGGCAGATCTAAAGATTATTAAGATCAGATAAATATCTTAAAACATTAATGATTTTCATACCTAGGTTCTATTTTTGTACTACTGCAGTGAATTTTAACTTTTAGAAAATTTTATTTTTATGTATTTGCGTGTTTTGCCTATGTCTGTGCACCACTTGTGCAGTGCTGGATGAAGCCAGAAGAGGGTGTCTGATCTCCTAGAACTAGAGGTAAAGAGGATTGTGAGCATCTGTGTGGGTGCTGGTAATTGAACCAAGCTCTGCTGAAAAAGCCGGCAGTGTTCTTAATCACTGAACTATATCTCTCCAGCCCCTGAACTTGAAAACTTTAACAACCCTGAATTGTACACATACTATCTTTAAATTTATTCTTTAAAAACTTTTTTCTCATTTATGCTTATTTGGATAATAAATTAATCACATCAGAAACCTTTGTTAGCTGTTATATACCTTTGCAAAACCCTAGTCTCTGAACTTAAAGATGGAACCATCAACTAGGGTTTTCCTTGCAGTACACTTTGAAGTTACTGTGAAGAAAATTTAACCCAACCAACACATACTTCTGTCCATTTCTACCAAAAAGTACAGTGTACTTTAATGTATGGCCAAATTGAGCAAAGTATTTGAGCAGCTCACTTGATGCCATGGTTCAAGGACTTTTTCTCATAAAAGGAAGAAGTCAACCAAGTCTTCTCACCACCAAGTCAGCCATGTGTAAACTGAACAATACTGAACTAGCGTTACCTCCCTAGAAAGCTTTTTCTAAACTAACTTGGACCCTTTGTGTTAGTCTGAAGCTTTTTTTTTTAGTTTTGTCTTTCACTTTTCCTTTTCTGTTTTGTAATGTAGTAATTTTTAATATTATTATGGGTTTTTTTTTTGAGCTAGGACAAAATCTTGTTTACTGTATAAAATCTTTTTAATACTGGTTTTCAAGAAAGGATTTCTCTGTGTAGCCCTGGCTGTTCTGGGACTCACTCTGTAGACCAGGATAGCCTTGAACTAACTCTCTCTGCCCTCCTTTCCATGAGCTGACATTAAAGGTGTACACAGCTATGCCTGCTATAAAATCTTACCCTAAAATATTTTTTAAGCTTGTGTATGCATATGTTTATACATAGGCTACATGTACACAAATGTATATTTTTGTGACAGTGTCTTTCACTGAAGTTGGAGTTTGTTGTTTCAGCAAGACTAGTCAGCAAGCCCCTGAAATTTTTCTCATCCCCAGTGCTGAGATTACAGACTTGCACAGTCATACCTGGCTTTTACACAAGTGCTGGAGATTTCGAACACAAGTCTTCCTGGCTGCTCAGCAAGCATTTCAGCTATTCCTCCTCAGCCTCATTTGTTTTTGAGGTGGTTTCTCAAGGGCCTAGACTGTGCCAAGTAAGCTAGCAGCCTGCCTATTTCTATTTTCTTAGCACTGGGATTACAGATGTACACCATGGAGCTATCTTTGCAACCCCTTTCTGTGTTTTTGTTTGTTTTTCTTGGCAACAGGACATGGTCATAACTTTCAAATCTGTTTATTTCTCCCATCAGTTCCCTTCTATGTTGTTTTCTTTCTAAATTTAACAAAATACTCAGTAATGAAGATCTAGTTATGAGACAGAGCAACACAGCATGTTTCTCAGATTATTAAAAAGGAGTTGAATGCAAATTATATTTGTGATATAATGAAGCAAACGAAGATTACTTGTCTACACATTTGTTAGACCACAGGATTCTTACCTGGTAAAAGTCTCAGATTTTATTGTTGCTTGGGTTTTAAATATTAAAAAGTTCCTTTATACATTTCTTTTAAAACTTATTCTCATGTTAGTTTAATTTATACAATGTTAACATTTCAGGCCATGGTATGAAAACTCCAAAATGATCTTGAATGGGGAAACTATCTTAGTATAAGCAAGAAAGGCAGAAGGAACTTAAGATAGAGTCAACAGTCTTTCTGTGTTAACCTTGTTATTTCAGTTTGAAATATAAGGCATCTGGTCCCCTAAAGTGCTATGGGAAATGATCTGGGATTTAGAGAAGAAGTTGGTAGTGCAAACTGTTGCATCTAGCCAGACAGCTGTCTAGAAGTAACCTGTAACCTGTAAGGTAGTGAAGACAGTAAGGGGAGTCAGGCCTCAAGGCCCCTTGTTTCCTTAACCTGTGATAGTCCAGTGTCCATTCTGAGCAAGTCTCTCTTAAGTAGAGTGTAGAAGATCTGAGGGGATGATAGTTGGATTAATTCTTGGAAAGGCTTGGAGGTTACTTCCCTTAGGCTTTGGGTTTCTTAGAGGGATTTGTAGTTTATCTACCATTGTATAGTCCATGTAAGTCCAGTGGGGATGAGGATGAGTAGACTATAGCCAGTGTCTTGGGGTTCAGTTCACAGCTCTGACAGACCAAAGTTATAAGGTTATGTGTTTTTGTTCATGAAGAAGGGAAGGGAAGTCTGACTGGATTCCTGGGCAGTCCAAGAATGGCTTAAAGATAATCTCATGTAACAACTCCACCTACCTTTGTAAGTAAAATCTCACAATTTTACAAGAAGCTTTGGGAATGTCTGAGTGTTTAACAATTCTTATGTATTCCTCACCAGTCAAAGAAGTGAAATAAGAATGCTGGTCAGTGGTGAAGACCAAAAAGGGGTTAGGGTTGTAGATAATGGCAGGGATAATAGGCAGGAAGATTATAGGCTGTAAGTGAATGGTTGCAAGGCAGTATCTGGGAGAGATATCTGTTTTGAATCTGAAGATCTACTGATTAATAGGCTTATGATAAAGTGCTTGCTCATTATTGAGTTCAGACCCTCAGCCATCCTTATAAAAGCCAGGTATAATGAGACCTGGATTCCAGCAGCTATATGGCCAGTCAGTCTAGATGAAAAGGTGCACTCCAGGGCAGTTAAAGACCTTAACTGTAGGAAGTGAAGAAGGCACCCAAGGTCATTCTATCCATACACACAAAAATGAAATTGATGTTTAAATCCATGCTAACAAACAAAGATGAAAATATCCCCAGTGTTACTCCAGAATCATTTTACCTCAGCAGGTATCTTTATGGGACAGAGAGGACACAGAATGCCTTAGGACATGGTGTATATGAGGGGTGTGTATCAGTCTCTTAAGGCGATGTCCTTCTAGAAAATCTCTTTCACTCAAGAATGAATTTGTACAACCAAGTCACACATTAAATACTGGATAGGTCCCTAACCAGAATACAAAATAAAAAAAAAAAAAATCCTACAAACCGGAAAAGGTAAGTACCAAAGACAGTAGTGGTGGTGGTAGAGACAGGAAGCCTTGCTGCCTCCACTACTCAGGAAATGCTGCAGAAAGGGAGTTTCAGGACAAATCAGGGGTGCATAGCACAATTTATACATTTATAGACCATAATGTTCATAGGGGTGAGGTAGGCTTTTTGAAGCTGCAGAGATGTTACCAGCCTGGAATAGATTTTTTTCTGATGTGTGTGTGTGTGTGTGTGTGTGTGTGTGTATGTTATGTATGTATGTATTGGTGTGATAGCAAAACTAGAAGTATGTGCATATCTCAGAAGTAGCCGAAGTTTACAAATAAAAACAAACCCAAAAGTTGACAAACATCCTGGGTGTGTTTAATCCTAGCACTTAGTGGGGCAGACGCAAGTTGATCTCTGTAATTTCAAGGAGGACAGCCTGGTCTATGTAGTGAGCTCTAGGGCAGTATAGTGAGACTTTGTCTCTAAAAATCAGAACGGAAAATAAACCCAAAAGGGAGGAATCTGAATATGAGCCTGGGAGCAAGCCAGTAAGCAGCATTTGTTGGTTGTTTCTACTTCTGTTGTGCCCCAGGATCACACTGCAGCTCCTCCTCTGCTTTCCCTCAGTACACTTTATCCTGAAAGCTTAAATAAACTCTTACCTCCACAGGTTGCTTTTGGTTAGTGTTTTATCACGGCAACAGAGAAGTAAACAGCATTATTTTGTTTTAAGATAGTCTCATGTATCCCAGATTGACCTTGAACTTGATATATAGTATAGGATGCCCTTGAACCCCTGATCTGCCTGCCTCTATCTCCTGCCATTTTTTTAAGTTTTGAAAATATTTTAACACATATTTAATCCAATATAACAAATTAATCATTTTAACATAAAATCAGCATTAAAATATATTAATGAAGTATTTTACATTCTTTTATTTGGGCCAAGTCTTTGAAAGTTGATGTGTTTTATATTTATTAGCACATCTCAAAATGGTCTAAACATATCTTTTACCCAATTTTAGAAGTAAGGCATTGTGTGTAACCCATGCTGGCCTCAAATTTGGTATGTATTCCAGGCTGGCTTCAGACTCATGATCCCTCTTGTCTCAAATTCCCAAGTACTAAGATTATGCTATTATACCCAGCTAGGTGTTTACATTTTAAGTGATTGTGTTGTGTTTCTTTGGTGTTTTTTGTTTTTGTCTTTTTGGTTTCTCTAAGACAGGGTTTCACAGCATAGCCCTGGAACTCACTCTGTAGATAAGGCTGTCCTTGAATTCACCTGTCTCTGCCTTCCAAGTGCTGGGGGGTTAAAGGTATATATCACCAATGTCCAGCCTTAGGGATTGTTTTAGTAAAAACAAGGAATAGACTTGATTCAGATCTTATGGCATACAAAGAAAATAGTTTCATTCAAGTGTAATCTTTTACAGAAAGCATTTGCTGATTCTTTGACTTAAATTTATTTTATCTCTACAGTATTATGGTAAGGTACCAGGTGCTTCTTTCTCTATTTTGTTGATCTGGGAAATAGATGCACAGAAGAATTAAGCAGCTTTCTCTTGGCAATAACAAGATTCTAGTGAATACTGCAGGCTTTTTATTTATAAAAAAAAAAAACCTTGCTAATGCTGTATTTCTTTGCAGTGTAAAAAGTGGATCAGGCAGCTCATATAATAAAGGATGGCACGGTCACGATCCAGATCCCCCAGGTGGAAGCAAAGGTGAGGAGTTCCATGCTTTTGCATAGTTAATTTGGATTTAGAAGTTACTGTTACTGTTCAAGCTTCTATTTCAATAAGCTCACTGGACCTGGATGTTCATAGTAGGAATTGATCATGGTAAAGGTAGTATTTGTAGATTTGGGGAGCTGATGAATTTAATTGGGGCTAGAATTACTTTAATATAATAAAAGGAATACAGTGACCACATTCAGAATAAGAAATGTCTTTGAGACGGTTACTTTTTTTATGATATTAAAAGGTTGCAACTTTTTAGTGTATGCTTTGTTTACTTTATTCAAGAAATTTACTCAGAAAATAAAGTATTTCCTATCTTCTTTGCAAACTAGTGGTTTTAAATAGCTCAATTGAAGTTCAACTCTCATTTGTTTTCTGTTGATTGTTGGTTTTCAGTATATAGTATACACAATTAGGTTGGAATAGTTCAATCAGTTTATTGTACATTAGATACAGCCCAGTTCTGGGATTACAAGGAAAAGTATGCCATCTTCCATGGCCTCAGCAAGTACACAGGTTGGCTGGGAAGAATAGGCAACTCTAATACAGTGGATGCCCTTGAACTCCTGATCTGCCTGCCTCTATCTCCTGCCATTTTTTTTTAAGTTTTGAAAATATTTTAACACATTTAATCCAATATAACAAATTAATCATTTTAACATAAAATCAGCATTAAAATATATTAATGAAGTATTTTACATTCTTTTATTTGGGCCAAGTCTTTGAAAGCTGATGTGTTTTTATATTTATTAGCACATCTCAAAATGGTCTAAACATATCTTTTACCCAATTTTAGAAGTAAGGTATTGTAAAAGCACTTTGCATCTCTAGGGAGAGAATTAATTCTGCTTTGCAACCAGTAAATTTCAGATTGACATAAAGGACCATTATTACATACAGGAAAGATAAACCATGATTTTTATGTTAATATACTTTGTTCCGATAATAGACTGAATCATCAGTAATTTAGTTTTCATTTTATAAATGTCACAAAATGATGTTGAATTTGGGTGAAGTTTCAAAAAGAAAAGAGAATGAATGTAAGACAGACTATATAACAAGGATAATAACACAGAGTATACTTTAGTTTTTTTCTTCTTTTTGGTGTGACCATTAAAGGAATGGCCACAGGGACTCTGTCAGTGCTTAATGCCTGGTTTTCTAATTACTTATTCAGGGTGTTTTTTGTTAAGAACTACAAAGAGTTTGGTACTTTGTTCCTACTTAGAAGTCAATATACTAGTTTGCCATAAGGCACTACCATGTCAGAGACATTCTCTTTACCTTCTAAGAATCCCTGAGGGCCAGTGCTCTAGAGTGGCTGTGTGGGTGGATGATGCAAAGTTGTCACAGGTTCTGGGGTTATGACACAGTTGAGGAACTTGAGTCACTTAGAGTGAACATTATCGTATTATCATGGGCAGCAAACACATAAGCCCTCTATCCATGAGGGAGATTTGATCTCTGTTTCCAAGGCTGTTTCCTGGGGAACCAAAATTGCCAGTGCCTCAACTCATAACTCTAGAGACTAGAGAATTGTCTCCTAACCTTTTGGAGAACTGGAAATGTTAACAACCATTATAACCACTTTTTCTAGAAGTGAGCACTACATAATAAGACAAAAAATAATGTCAGCAGTTTAAACATGAATTAAGGGCTACAATTAAATCTTGAATATTTCATCTTGTCTGGAAGACTTCTGCCTCTGACTCCCAGGTTCTTTGTTTAGCAGTGAAAAGAGAGAAATTCCTCAGAGACTCTAGTTATCTCCCCTCCTGTGATGAGGTTCAGCCATTTGGATGGCAGAGTTTCTGCTTCTGATAAGTAATATTTACTAGTATGTCTAGCTTTGCAACTCTGGATTTTGGATATTGCCAGATCCAATGTAAAAATGTCCTAATGAGTATCAGAGAAGATAGATGTATTTCCTTTCTTGTGTGGAAGACACAGATTTGTCATTAGAAAAAAAAGATTAATTCATGATTGCTTCAATTCTTTTGAAGATTCTTAGAGCAGGTAAAAATTTAAATGGTCAGGGTGTTTTTTTTTTTTTTTTTTTTTTTTTTTTTCTGATTTGGAGACATTAAGCCCTAAAGGAAGAAAAAAAATTGGACAGGTCATAATATGGGGTTTCTCAGATGGAAAAGTGAGCTTCTTTCTTCTTTCTTTTGGCTTTGAGACAGGGTTTCACAGGCTGACCTGGTACTTAGCATATAGACTAGGCTAGATTCAAAACGAGATCTGCCTGCCTGTGTCTCACAAGTACCAGGATTAAAGGTATGAGACACCATACCCAGTCCCTTCCTTAATTTTAAGGCTGAGTAACTTAGAGATTTTTCCATGAATGTGGGAGTCTTCTCAGGAGGAATACAAGTCTACATGTTGGCAATATCAAGGTAACAGAAAAGATAGATACAGAAGAGCTTTAATACTTTCCCCTAGGGAGCATTATAGTTACATTAAAACATACTTTGACCAGAGTTCTAAGTTATTTCAACAGCACATATTTCAGTTGATATGTAAGGTTTATTTTGGAAAGAACAGCAGTTTATTTTAGAAGTATTATGGAGGGATAGGCATAGTAGCTGCCTCCCTCAAAGACCATCTTCCCATCCCTGACCCCTTCTGCATAATTTTTCTTACTTCATTCATGCTTGTTTCTCAGTTAGCTATTGAACCTGAGGTAAGCTTCTCTTGATTGGCCCTTTGAAGATACTACATCTACTTTTGCTAGAACTTGCTATCGGTAGTCTCTCAAAAAAAAAAAAAAAAAATTCTACTTTTTACCTGATCTGGTATTCTAATATCACATGTATATTTAACCCACATTGATGTGTTCATAGGATATATCAGCTAGGATGACAAGAGTATGGTTGTCAGGTAGGACAAAAGAATCATTAACCCGTCTCCCTCACACCAATATACAGTTCTAAGTACATATAAAACAAATTCTTAGATTTACCTTCAGTTGGAATATTAGTAGAATTCTAGGAAAGGTCGGTATTTTAGATAGGTCACACTAAAACAGCTAATTGTCTCAAAGTGAACTAAACTTCTCTATGCTTGTTTATATAGGTCATTATCACCAAAATCTAGAAATTTTGAATACCATGAGGAAAGACATTTCCATGGGCACTATGACCCTGAATATAGAAATGATGAACAAAGACCCTTTACTTGGAGAATGGATGATGAGAAACATGGACAGAATAAACCAAGAATTCTCCCTCGTGGGAATTCGTATTATCGATCTTATGAGAACAGATCACCTTCCCCAAATGTAAAACCTGTTGAAAAATTTGACACATATAAGCCTCACCAAGAATATTTTCCTGGAAGAGGAGATGATGACAGAAGATCTCAGTATATGCCTACATACACAGAAAGTGCAGCAACCTACATGGAGCACGAAAGGGATTGTTATACCCCTGCAGTGCAAGGAAGATATACTTCTGATGAGCACAGAGGTAGAGGAAGTGGGAAAGGAGGGAAGCTACCTCAGATGTCACTGGCAGATTCCTTTAGATTTAAAGAGAAATGGCATGAAGATGGATTGAGACACCAAAGGGTACAAGAAGAAAGCTACCCTCACTCTCCCAGAAGAGGCTCAGAAGACTTTGACACAAGGAACCATTTTCAGAAGAGGTACAGGAAATCATTAAGTCTGGGGAATTTGGCATATAACTTCCAGTTGAGAAAAATAATCTGTTACTTTTATGTTGAATATCATAATTTTTATCTCAAAAGATAAAATAATTTTTTGAGTAATTCATGTGGATAGCTAGAATGTGTTTTTTGTTTGTTTGGTGGTGGTTTTTCAAGAGAGGGTTTTTTTTCCTGTGTAGCCCTGGCTGTCTTGGAATTTACTCTGTAGACCGTGCTAGCCTTGAACTCAGAGATATGTTTGTCTTTGTGTTGAGATTAAAGGTATGCTCAAGAATGTTTATAAAAGATGTTACTTTTAAATTTTCATGTCCCTCTAATGAATTCACACAAGATTGTCTTGCCATTCATTGCATGCTGTATTTTAAGGCCAGTCTGCGCAATATTCTAGACATCAAAAGTTTTACTTCTGGAGATTACAAATGTAAACTTCTTTATGTTAATACAGGTATCCTGAAGATCATGATTTCAGAAAGTATGGATATACATCAAAAAGACCTACAGATGCAGCAAGGTATGAAAATAGAGAGCCAGCCAGAATCCCAAAGTGGAAACCTGAGCATTCTTTTCTACCTTTCCAAGAGAAGAAAGAAGACTGGAGCTTTGCAGCCCAAAGTCACAGATATACTGAGAGAGAATACCCAGAGAGAAGTTCAGCAACCAGAGTATCCTATGATTACCGTCACAAACATCATAAGCTCTCAGATGGCGAACAGGACTTTTCTGATGGCAGATTTCAGAAGTACTTGAAAGAAGAAGACAGAAGATATGGCTCTCTCAAAGTTCCTGGAAATAGAGAGTCAGATTGTTTCAGTACTACAAGAGGAAGAGAAACTGAGAATGAACAAATCAATGGACCTTTTTATCTCTACAAGAAAGATTGTGTTTCCTATACTCATTCAAATATAAAGGAGGCTGATTTGGGGCCCTGCAATGACAAATGGAAGAAAAAAATAAATAAAGAAGATTGCAGAAACGAGAATGCATCTTATAGTAAACAACTTGATACAAGCCCAAAACCTGAAGAGAAATGCTATTCACTTACCAAGAAGAAACCACTTACCGTCAAAGTAGACAGGAACAAGATGGATCCATTTAGGTATTAGCTTTTTAAAGAAATGTTAATAGATTTTTTTTTTTACACTTTAGTTTGCAGCTTCCAAGATAAAGTTTATATTGTTGGCTAGAGCATATTACATGTTTAAGAGATTACCAATAATTTCCTTCAAAGTCCTGGAATGAAGATAAATTCTGAAGTTAGTAATAGGTGGTTATCTTGTGTCTTCTGGTTCCCATATCTTGTCTCCAGATAATTCTTGGGTATGGGCATTTCAAGGAATTGTTTCTCTTTAAGAAGTTATGTTTATACTGCCAGGTTTTTGTTTGTCTTTTAAAATCCAGGGATAGACTAAGAATTCAGCTTCTATTTTTTTTTTAGTTTTTTTTTTTTTTTTTTGATATAGGGTCTTACTATGTAGCCCTAGTTATCCTGTAACTCACTGTGTAGACCAGGCTGGCCTCAAACTCAAAAAGATACATCTGCTGCACTCCCAAGTGCTGGGATTAAAGGATGAGACACTCACTACACCAGGCCAGCATCTATTCTCAGGCTGTCTTTTGCTGCTTTTGACATTCATAGAATCTTTTAGCAAGAAGGGATCTTAGCAGGTTCTTCTATAGAGAAAGGTTTGAGAGATTAATAGAGCTCAAATCCTTGTGTCTTCTTGGGATTCCAGGAGACAGATGATTTGATGTAATTCCTACTGTGATTTCAGCATGACTTCAGTTTGACTAGATTATTTTTCAAGATAGAGGAAGTGAAATTGCAGTTGCGTTTCTCTGTGTGTGGCTGATGGGAGAATTTTAGTACACATGTGCCATGGCAGATATGTAGAAGCTAGAGAACCTCTTTTGAGCTAGAATTTTAGGGAGTTGTTTTCTCTCCTTCCACCATGGGTCTAGGGACCAGGCTTACCTGGTAGGTTCTTTCTTGTACCTGCTAAACCTTTGTGCTGTTCCACATTTCTTAATAGATTTAGTTCCAAAACATTATTCTAAGCTTCTCATTGCTTATATTGAGAATTTTAATAGTTAGATTTTTTTAGGTTTGATAACAGCTTTTAAAGTATGGTGGTATTTGAAAGTGGCTGATTACAATGTTTTGAAAATATTAAAGTAGAAAATAGTCTGATTAATTTTTTTTATATTAGGTGACTTTAATGCCTTAGGTATCTGAAGGAAAAATTAGAATTGTGATTTGAAAAGAGCTCAGGACCATTTATCTATACCTATTTTCCACTTGTGGTTTATTAGTTTTATAACATGTATTTTGGTGCTTAAATTATGGCAGAATAATTAAATCTTTTTAATATTTAGCTATCTTAATATTAACAAATTCCATCCTTAGTAAAGTAGCAAAAATTACAAATTTAATAAAATATTTCAAATTATTTTACGTCTACTTCTAGGTATTCTGCAGAGAGACAGATATCACATGATTTGGTTGCTATTGGCAAAACAAGTCACAGTTTTCATCCAGTATTTCAACATCTTGACTCAACTCAGAATCCTGAAAACAAACCTACAGAAGAATTTGCTCAGGAAATCATAACAATAATCCACAAAGTGAAAGGTTGGTATGTTTTACAGAAACATTAAGGATAGCACAAAAATAATTACCAACTTTTCCCAGGATTCAAATGCCTTTGATGTATCTTAATTGTAACTAATATTCCATTTTAAGTAGGTTGTAGATTAGGAAATTTGTTGGAGAGAGTACCAGAGACTCACTCAAGACTAGTTGTTGTTCTTTTTATGTATTTTCAATAACTTTCTGCTTCAAATGCTAGTAGATTACAAATCATTTGTTAGGAAAAGATCAGACTACTCCAAATGGCAGACATATTAAAAGCCTAACAAAGGAGGAAAAAGCAACAAAAACAGGTATATATCCTAGACGATGCAGAAGTCTAGGTTATTTTGTGATATTAGCAACCCTTCCCCAAGTCCTTTCTAGGATTTTATGTTATAAGCTTGTTCATGTATAATCGGTGGATGATTCTGTTCTTTATGATAATAGAGTTAAATGAGGGCTTTAAAGATTTGTATTAAATTTTTGCTTTTCATAAGTGTCCATTGGAAAATCTGTGATGTAAAACAACTTTCCCTAGTAGTACGGCATACATTACAGATATTATAAGCAAGAGATTCTGAAGAATGTCAGATTTTTATTTGCTTTAATTTTTACCTGAGTAAACTTTTATTTTTGAGACAGGGTTTCTCTGTGTAGCCTTAGCTGTTGTGTAACTTCCTTTGTAGGCTAGGCTGGCCTGGAACTCAGAACTCAAAGATCTGCCTACCTCTGCCTCCTAAGTGCTGGGATTAAAGGCTTGCATTACCATCACCTGACTATGAAACATATTTTTAAAATAATTATTTGGGCTAAAGAGATGGCTCAGCAGTTAAGAGTACTGGCCCTAAATGCAGTTCCCAGTACCTCCATGGCTGCTTACAGACTTCTGTAGCTCCAGTTCTAGCCCTTTTTTGGAAGTCACACTCTTATGCACAGACAGAACACTTAGACACATAAGTAAAATACATTTTAAAAATGATTATATTTTCTCTTCTATTCCTTAAGTGGAGAACTGTATATTCTTTGAACCAGGTAGATTAAAGCTGAAGATTTAGCTTAGTATTAAAGTGCTTTTCTGAGAATGGGTAAAGCCCTGAGTTTGTTCCCCTAAAACTTAATTTTTAATATGAAAAAATAAAGTATACAGTTTGTTAGCAACAGTTTACACTCTCAGCTCCAGCTCCTTTTATCCAAAGAGTATAGTTTTCAGAAAGTATGGTAGTATTACAACCAAGTGGGAGAGTATCCCAGAATGGAGCTAGTGAATTAGGAGAAAAGATTGCTTGCATAACATTTTGGTGAATTAAGTATATTTTTTCTGTACTGTTAAGAGTTAGTAGCATAGCTGATTTTAGAATGTCTTTATGGACTAAAGTTAATGCAAAAATGAAATGGTGTTGGAAGGCACTCTTGGTATTTATAGCTTCAGCATTTGTTCATAGATTATTTTGATTAAATTGTTAATTGATTTAATTTTCAGTGTTGAACTGTAGAGTGTCTTCCTAACTTTCTAGAGTATGATCTTACCATTAAGAAGAATGATTTTTACTTTGACAGTGTCCCTCTTCTAGACAAGAAACCAAATGTGGCAGATAGGAAGAAAATCCTTGAATTCATGAGTCAACTCTTGTTGGGTTTGGGAAAGCATTTGAGTGTTATAAGTTAATATGCAAACAGTTGAGTCATATTTTTTTCAAAGGAGAACAGTTTGGATTATTTTAATGGTCTTGATGTTGAGTTTTATAGAATCTTGTAAGGGCATTCAGTTTCACATTGACATTGTTTCCTTTTTCAGCAGATAATTTTGTAACACCTGATATTACTCTACATGAGCGTTTCTCAAGAATAAAAAGCAATCAGGATGCAGATTTCTATAAAATGAAATCACATTCAGATACAGAATTTCACAGGTAATGATTAATTACTGTCTTTTCACTTACCTCATGAGAATAGTCCTCAGAAGAATGGGGAAAGGTCCGGCTTTCTGAACTTGCTTTTCCTAAGCTTGGTATAGACTGCACTTAGTATAGAGTGCACTTTGTACATAAAAACAAGAACAATATAAGCAGCTGCTGGACCAGCACACATTGGTGAAGTCGGTTGCATTAAAGGCATTGACTTAACACTGTTTGAATGTGTGGGCCTTTCAAAAGATTTACCTAGTTTGATTCTGCTATGTCTATAGTAGTTGTCTACTGAAGGGAGTGCTGGAAAATGTCAAGCCATTGAAATCAGGGCTTACTTTATGTGGTCACAAATGGTTGTTCTGAGGTCTAAAGATGGATGAAAGAATACATGCCTTTTGTTGGCACTTGTCTGAGCAGGTGGTGCACCCTGTATGGACTACTGAGTTGAATTAATGTTATAATGCTATGTATCACCAAAATTGAGTTTGAGATCACACTTACTAGTGATTGGAGAACCACCGAGCCTTCCCTATAATGTGCCTGTAGAATATATATGGCTTAGTAAACTGCCATATAGGTGAAAGCCTTAGCATGGTGGCGCATGACATTAGTCCCAACACTTGAGACAGAGGCAGGCACTGCCTCTGAATTTAAGGGAGTGAGTTTCAAAACAGCCAGGGCTACATTAAAAAGACCCTATCTTAAAAAAATGAAATAAATGAAAAGCTACCTGACAGTAGGTTGCTTTGGTTTTTTCTAAAACCTCGTGGTTTATTTCTAATTCTGTAGTAAAAGAATCAGAATATGACATAATTAGCATAATTATGTGTCTTTATTATTTTAGGCGAATAGATATGTCTTTGGCTGATCTTCAGAATAAATGCACTATGGTATATGAACCAGAAAAGGTAAGTGAGTACAATTACTATTGGTATAATAGTAGGAAAAGGAGTTAAAGGTCTGTAAAGAAAGGATGGCATCCAGGAATCTAAAATTAAAAAAGTTCTCCAAGTGACTGATGGCAGTCCAGGATGGAGTGAGATACTAAAATCGACAAAATTTTTCTTTGAGAGGCATGGTTATTAAGCATAACAACTTTGAAAACTTGATTTAAAATTACATTTAATACTCATTCGCAAATTCAGTGTGAAGCTTATAAAAATATGGTTGATAGCCATTTTGCAAATCTGGTATGTGGGATATACTTTTAACTGTATGTGGAAGAAATGCAAGGGAATTGTGGCATTTGATGCTGCCTGTTTGCTGTAGAATTTAGGAAGGAGTCTTTGAAATAAAACCTAGCAAAATAAATAAAACTAATACTAAAGTTTTTCATTATTATTATATATGGTTCCTACTCAATACCTACATCCAACTTTGTTTCTTTCCTGACTAGAAAGACTGCCATGACTGACCATGTTGAAAAACAAGTCTTTAAAAGCATGTCAAATTCTAAATTAATTATTAAATTTTTCTTTGAGAATGTTTATGTAGTGAAGAGATTTTAATTTATAGATCTAGATAGACTATATAAATAAATTTTACTTATGAAATAAAGATTTGCTAAATATAGGTAGCTTAGTTATTGAATAATACTTTTGTAAACTTTCTAATTATAGTAGATCTCCAGGAAATTTGAAGACTTAAATTTATAGGGGCTGGAGAGATGCCTCAATGGTTAAGAGCACTGACTTCTCTTCTAGAGGTCCTGAGTTCAAATCCCAGAGACCACATGGTGGTTCACAACCATATGTAATGGGATCTGGTGCCCTCTTCTGGAGTGTCTGAAGACTGCTACAGTGTACTTAAGAATTTATAATTCCAGTATGACATGGTACATCTTAACAGTCTTTCAGATGCAGTTTAGTATGCTAATAATCCATAATATCTCTTTTATGTAAAAGTTCTAAATTCTCCCCATGGCCTTTCATAATTGAGTTTTTTAAGTTTTAAAATTTCTCAGTAAACGTTCTTCTATATTGGTTTCCATAATTTATTGTATGGCTATAGTTTTGTTTGATTTATTTACCATTATATTTTACACCATTCTTTTTTCCCTTAAATTATTTTCACATTTAAGTTGTTTTATTTTTGTTATTTTCAATATTTTTAAAGAGGCATCCTTTTCTTTGGGATAAAAAATTTAGAAGTAGGATTCTTGGTTTAATATAAGAGCTTTTCTGATGCTGGACCATGGTGGCCTACACCCTTAATCCCTGCATTTCAGAGGCAGAAGATCTCTATGAGTTCAAGGCTAGCCTGGTCTACATAGTGATGCCCAGGATAGCCAAAGGTACACATAGAAAAACCATGTTTCCACAAACAAACAAACAAAATAGAACTTTCCTGACTAATGTCTATTGTATCTCAAAATACTTTAATCAGTTTATACTACCATTTGTTGGATAGATATAAAATAATTAAGGTCTTGTATTTAAATTTCTTGTTAGAAATTGTCTTTCTGCTACTAACAGTAATATGAATAGTTTGTCTTCTGTTAAAATTTCTCAGACTCTGGTCAAAATAATAGAACCAAATGATCTACGACATGACATTGAGAGGAGGAGAAAAGAGCGATTACAGAATGAAGATGAGACTATTTTTCACATGGCTAGTCCTTCAGAGAGGTAATCAGTAAATGAAAAACATCCTGCTATCAGGGAGTTTTTGGTTTTAGCAGTTTTTACATTTTTCTGCTTAATTTTTGTCTAGAATTTTGAGTGTTGCGATCTGTTTTATGTGTTTTTAAAATGTTTCAGTTATTCAGTGGTTATCACAGGAAGCTTGATCTAAACATCAAAAAAAATGATAGAGTGGGTGAATATTTGAGGTCTTCTAATTCTAGAGAAGAAGAATATAACAACTGTTTGAATAGTAGGAGCCATGACCAGTGGCCTTTATAGGCTTTTTGGATCAAGCAATTTGAAACTAATAGGTTTAGACCCTTAGATTCTGGTTTACGAGTACAAAATTTTTGATGTCCATACAGTTCTCTTTGGGAATTCTTGGGTCCACGAAGTAGACAGTTACAGCAGAACTGGAGGAAGAAGCCAGGTGTGGTGGCACACACCTTTAATCCTAGCACTCTAGAGGCAAAGGCAGGTAGATCTCTGTAATGAGACCCTGTCTCAAAAACAAGACAAGACAAGCAGAAAAGAAACAGCAGAGGGAGACCATTTGAATCTCACTGACTCTGCCCATTTACAAATTATCAATAAATTTGATGAATCTTTAGAAATTTCTCCATACTATAGTAATACGATAGTCTTACTATACAGGAGCAGCTATACTAGTAAGTCAACTGACATTTTAGCAGAAGTTACAAAGAAAGCATTACCATATCATTTTTTAATATCCAGCCTCATAACTCTTTCCAGGGGTCTTTAGTCATCTAGATTGACCCTAGTCTACCTCTAGTTATGAAAACTAGTGGAACCTATGACAACTATGTGAAGCCAAAGGATTATGAGGAATAATTGAATGAGACAGACTTTTTAGTTTGGGCAAGGATCCTTTGAGTTCCTCAGAAGCAGGACTATGAATAGGAAAGGATAGTGCTAATTGTTTTTTCATAACCTTTAGTATAAACTTTTAAAAACATTTTAAGTATTTGACTAGATTTTAAAATCAACTTCAAACTTGACTAGCTTTAACCAAAATACATGGAGCTTGTTTTAATTGGAATTTATTTTGACAATAAGTTTGGAGTTGATTAAAAGATAGTGAAATTGTGTTTTGCATATAAAACAATTGGAAAATGCAAAACTTTTGTCCTTTGCTGGGTGAAAGTCGCCAATTTCCTAATATATGCTTAACACATGGTGTCACTGTGTTCAGTTACAAGATGTCTGTTGTCTTTTTCTTAGCTGAGAAAGCTTTAGAAACACAGTGTACCAAGTAACATGATTTTTTTCAGCATTTTACAATGATAACTATATCATAAATGTCCAAGGCAGATCCTTTCCCTTTGGGATGATTAAAGCTTGGATGCTGGCATACTACTTTGATGTCCAGCTCTGAATCCTAGGCATGCAGATAACTTGGGGTAGGTTACCTAGCCTCTGTTTCCTCATCTGTGAAATAGGAATGGGAACTATGCTTACATCATATTGCTGATCAGGATTAAGTAAAAATATAGCTGATTAGCATCAAGTTTGTTGATGTTAGCTTTGAGGACAGTGTTATAGCATGAAACATGAGAATTTTAAAACTTCAGTATTCTTTGCCATAAAATTCACCCTTTGTAAGTAAGCAATTGAGTTGTTCACAAACTTGTTGTATAAGAACCACTTATCCCCAAAATATTTTGTCACTCCAGAAGAAAATAATGTACCAGCTGTGACCCCTCCTCCCCCCACATTTTTCTTTTTCCCTTCCCTGGCAACCACTGTTACACAGTTTTGTTTCTATGGATTGCCTGTTCTTAACATTTTATATAAATGCAATAATACGATGTTTGGCTTTTTGTGACGTGACTTATTTCATGTAGCATGTATTAAAACTTTATCCATGCTATAATGCGAGGATTTCTTTTATAAATAATGCTCCATTGTATGGATGTGTCATATGTTGTTTATCCATTTATCAGTTGATGGACTTTTGGTTTGTTTCCACTTTTTGGTTATTGTGAATAAATAGTGCTGTAAACATTTGTGTGCAAGTTTTTGTGTGGTCATGTCTTCATTTTTCTTAAGTATATACCTGCATGTAGAATTAATGAGATACGTGGTTATTGCCAAACTGTTTTCTAACATGACTACATCATTTTACACTCTATCAGCAGTGTGTGAGAGGTTCAGATCCATGTCTTTACCAACACCTGTGGGGTTCTTTCTTTTTTTTTTGTTTTTTCCTTTTTGTTTTTTAAAATGATACCAGGGCTGGGGAGATGGCTCAGTGGGTAAAGGTGCCTGCTGTCCTGCCTGATAACTAGAACTTGAGTTCATTTTCTGGAATCCATGTGGAAGAAGAAAGCTGAATCCCACATGTAGTTCTCTGACCTTCACCTGTGCATCATGACAGGGACATCCACACACTCTTTTAAAATAAGATAAAATAAAAATGAAACTTAAAAATTTGAAATATAGAACTGTTCATCTTTGACTCATTTTAATTTCCTTATTAAAATTTACCCTTTATCTTCGAAATGAAGTTTACCAAATTGGTCTCATTTTTACATAAGTAAATTTCAGCATGTAGTTTCTAGAGAAATTCAGATAAAGTATAATGTCATAGAATTTAGTGATTTTTCTCCTGTGGGATTGTTGTTAAAATGTAAGTTATTTGAAGGATGTCTATGTTTGCTCATTGCTATATTCCAGTGCCTTGAGCTCAGTTTATATTTGTTGAATATATGATGACTTTACAGAGCAGCAGATGGGGCAGATGATACTTTAGCTATAATGCATTTCTATTTGGATTATTATTCTGTAGTGTTGTGGGATCTTTTGCCAGCAAGCTTAATTTTTGGGCATTCTACCCAATGTCGAAGACCTTGTTGTACTCTATTAACTCATTGTGATCAGTATCTTCCCTGGATTTCTCCCAAGTCTTAGATTGTTTCCAAATCTTCTGACACACTATTTTTTTCTTCTAATCAGTGTTACTAAGTCATCTACAATGTAATTGAGATATATTATGTTAGATAGATGTGGGCTGTGTGTAATTTAAAAGCTTAAAAATTTTTATCAGTAAACTTATAAAAGGACATGAAACTACCAAAACTTTATCAGTAGGGAACTTAGGGAAAAGAAAGTTTATAGCAAACATTGAACTTGATGGAGGTCTATTCATGTACAGGAGATATATATGTGTTTGTTTTCTTCTTGTAAACCTGCAGTTCTATGTGTTGGAGATACAATGAAAAACTACACAAAGCTCTTGACTTCTTGGCACTTGAGATTTAATGGTAGGGGAAAGAAAATGTCAGTGTAGTAATGGTTAAAAACTAAGGTAGAAGTGGAAATTCAGCAGGAAGGGTGACGTGTAATAGGGTTCTATGGTTTTAGTGGGCGTGTGAATTGATTGAAGGAGTCGGCCAACTACATTACTTGAGAGTATATACAGTACAGGGAACCAAATGCTAAGATTTTAAGCCGAAACATGTTTTCTTCTTGAACTTCTAAGGACTAGAATTAGGTCTAGTGGGTTTGCAGTATGGTATAAAGTGGAGATGGCTCAGTGGGCAAAGCACTTGCTGAGCAAGCCTGTACTAGATTTAGGTCCCCAGAATAATCCTGTTGTCCTCTTGGGAGATTGGAAGGCAGAGACAGTCTAACAACTGGAGGCTTGTGGACTAACCTGGCAGACACATCAGTGAACAAACAAGAAACCTGGTTTCTAGCAAGGTGGAAGGTGAAGAATGACATCCTAGGTCATCATCTGACTTTCATATGTGTCCGGTGGCACATGTTTATCTACATCTACATGTAGATATGCAAGTATACAACACATACAAAAGGATAAAAGTTTGTAGATGAGACCAAATCATGAAGGATATGAAGACAATTTACAGTGAATGGAATTAGAAACATTTGAGGTTCTAACTAAAGAAAAAAAAGTCATAATCTTTGAATTACCATAGCTACAGGGTAGAAGATGGACTGTAAGAATTACAGGAAAAAAGCCACTATTTGCATTGTATGGCTTATTTCACTTTAGTAATGGTTTTACTTTCATTCATGTTGTGTCATATGTCAGTGTTTCTTTCCTTAAACTTTAAGGCTGGACTGTCTTTGAATATACTACATTGTATTTACCTGGTTTTATGTGGATATTTGTCGGTTTTCCACCTTTTGCTTTTTATAAGTGGTGCTATTAGGAGCACAGAAGTATGCCATCTTTTTTATTGTAAACTTTTTTTTCTAGTGAATGAGATAACATTTTGTTGTGGTTTTGATTTGTATTTCTCTAATAACTAATTTTCATATGCGTATTGGCTCTCTCACTATATGTATATATACATACATACATATATATATATATATATATATAATGTCCTATGTGGAGAATTTTTTGTTCAAATCTTTTGTCTATTTTATAATCAAGTTAATATTTTTACTGCTAAGGTGTAAGAATTTGGGGTTTTGTTTTGAGACAGGGTCTTATTATATAGCCTTGGCTGGCCTAGAACTCACTATGACCCCAAACTAAAGAAATCTGTTTACCTTTGGCTCCTAAGTGCTTGGCATGAAGCCTTAGGCACCACACCTAGATAAAAGTTCTTTACTATTCTCTAGGCTAGTGAGATGGTTCAGTGGGTAAAGGCACTTGTGCCAAACCTGACAGCTTGAGTTCAATGCCTGGGATCCACATAGTAGAAGGAAAATCCTGATTTCAGCCTATTTTCCCCTGAATTCCATGTGTGCTTTGGCTCACATATAATAAATAAAGCATAATAACATGTTAAGGGTTTTTTATATATTCTGGATACTACAGGCTGAGTGTTACTTACTGTAAATGTTTATGACCAGAACTGATTCAGATTTTAGATTATTTGGAATGCTTGCATATTTATATATATATAATGAGCTGTTTGGAGGATGGGCCCTATAACTAAACATGAAATTCACTTATATTATTTCATTTATATACAGAAGGAAATTTTATACAATATTTTAATGTGTTTCTGTTTTGACTGACTTGTATGATCAGGTGTAGAATTTTTCTTTATATTTGTGCTTAGAAGACTTTAGATTTTGGAATATTTCAGATTTCAGATTTTTGTATTAGGGATGCTTAACCTGTATTCCTTTATTAGATATGTTTTGCAAAGAGGATTTTTAAAATATAAGAAGGCATTTGTAAGTTTACTAGATAGAAATGATCACTTTTAATATTTAATCTATTTTTGATGTTTATCTTTTTTATAGGCATCTATGTGTACTTTCTAAGTACTGAAATTATCTTCAATGCATAGTATTGCAATGGTACCCTGCTGTTTTGACTTAATATGACATCACAAAACATTTTGATAGGGCAGTAGGTTCTTGAACATTTCATAAACCCTAAAATCTTAGTTTGTGTCAGGTTCTGGGTGCACAAATGAAGCAACTACAGTGCTTTACAGTATACAAATACAGCATATTCCATTAAACACACAGGTATAAGTAGTAGCTACAAATAGGAGACATAGGGGTTAGGGCCTCTAAATGCTCTATGTGTCACAGTAGGATTATCTATTCCACCTCAGAGGAGTTTAGGAAAATTTTTGGACAAGGTACAAATGGAGCTGAACTTTGAAGTTAATCTAAATGGAAGGAAATGACCACAGGAGGAATTGCAGGTACAAAGTTGTGGAAGCAGGAAAGATCATGGTATGTGCTGGGAACTATAAACAGTTAACTATCAGAAGGTCGTTATATATGTCGGGGAGATTGGAGTAAAGCCATAAAGAGCTAGGGCAAGAAGGACATGGGAAACCATTAGGAATATAAATTTTATCCCATACAAAATGCATGGGAGGGGCCGAAGCATGACAGTTGGCTCACTATGGAACAGGGCCTGCAAAAGACTAGAATAGAAAAGGTCTTAAGAGCATGGGGAGATGTGGGTATAACAAGGAAAATATTGCCAAGAGCTATAGAAATTAGGCTTCCAGGATCTTCCTCTCAAGCAGTCCTTCATTGTCAGAGTCTCTTGTTCTCTTCAGGAGCTGAGAGCCTGTCCTTTACAGTATCAGAGCCCAGAGCTTTGCCAGTGAGGTGACCATGTTCTACCTTCCCTCTTAGAAATGGGATGGGCCAGGAGCTTCTGCCAAGTAGAATTTCAGGAATTGGGTGGGGTAAGGCACTGACGCTTTTACTTGAAGGGAAAAATGTCCATGAATCAGCTATAGCCTCCAGGAATCCTGCACTTGGACCTAGATTGAGACCCCTAGTATAAGGAGTATTGTTTTTTCTACTGATAATTTCCAGCTTAGTTAAATAATATTTGTTGAAATGTCAGTCTTAATGACTATCCTTTATAATTTTAGTAGTGACAGCATTGAGGTTTTACTGTTATGCTGTATGTCTTAAGGTTTTTTTTCCTCTTTAAATGATTAACAAGATTCTTTTTTCCCTTTATTAGGAATCATCAGTCTTCCAGTTTTTCAAAGGTGAAGACTATCCGTGCTGATGGATTTCAAAAGCCTCCACATTTTATAAAATCAAATTTTAGAAAATTTATTCAGAAACCTTACATAGTAAGATTGGAGTTTCAAGTTTTTCATTTTTGTATATTCTTTATAAATATATCTATACTTTTCAAAGTGCTTGTAACTTCATTATGTGTTATAAGAGCATTGAGGCTTAAAGATTTTATGACAGAAGAAAGCTCATCTCTTGATTTAGTTGAAGTTCAATTTATTATAGTGCTAATTTTCTTAAGATGTTTTGGTAACAACTTAATTAAAATACAATTTATATACTCTAAAGTTTACTCATTTCAGGTGTATAATTTGGTGAGTTTTAGTAATTCTCCAAGATGTGTTGTAGTAATCACCATAGTCCAGTTGAACTTGAGACAGGATTTCACTTTGTTGCTCAGGCTAAGCAGGGGAACTCACCATATATCCCAGGCTAGCCTCAAGTTTGCAGCCCTCCTGTCTTCACCTTCTATGTTCTGAGATTACAGGCATGCCTAAATAGGATATTGTCATTGCCCAGTAAAGGTTCTCATGCCTGTTTAATGTCCCCACTGCCCATCAAACCACTAATCGTTCTATTTTAAAGATTTGATTATAGAATGAATCATGAATCATAATCAGCCAACAGCTCTTCTGAAAGTGATGATTAAGTGATAGAAGCCAAAGTTAGTTTGTTACCTAATTCTAGAAGTAATATCCCATTACTTTACCATATGGTTATTACAAGAAGCAAGCTACTAGATCATACCCACAATCAAAGAGAAGGATCATTGATGGAGATAATTAGGAGCCATGTCAGCAGCTGCCTAGTACAATCCTCCCTCTGGCCAGACTCCACAGAAATGGATTAAGTAGAAGGTAATAAGATTGTTGGTTTTAGAAATAGGAAACTGGAGTATGGGTACCATCTTAATTGTTTCTGCTAGAGGATTTGGGTTCTCTGATGTTAAGAGTGCTTATGTAGCTGGTTTTTTTTTTTTTTTTTTTTTTTCCTTTTTGGGCCTTCCCAAGCTATTGTAAGAATATTACCTTCAATCAGTTAAAGTTGATGTGTTGGGCTAACTTGCCTACTGGCAAGTTGGAAAGTTGGTATTTTTCTTGGGCAGCAGAAACCCTTTACCAAGTCCTGCTGGCAAAGGGTTTCTTCCTTTCCAAGATGCATACATGAGTAAATGCTAGATTTATAGTCCACTTTCTAAAAGTCAACCATGGTGTTATACAGAGTGTTTTTTTTTTACACTTCTCACAGGCATGAATGAAACGGGCCCCTCACAAAGTAGCATGGGTCATATGAGAGAAGAAGTATGTAAGCTCCATGCTCCCTGGTTTGGGGTCTTAATCTTCAAAAATATGTCTTGAATGGTGAGACTAGTTTTTAAAGTAACCCTTAAGGTATATTAACGTATATTAATACTTTTTGTTCAGAACTATACTATGCAGAGAGAAGATGCCATTACTCAGAAGATATTTAGAGTTGAGGAAAATCATCAAAACAGAAGAGGCTCTAAAGGACCTTTTAAGGTATTGCTATTTTTGATTTATATCTGACTATGGGATTATATATTGGAAATAATGCTGTGTCAGTATATTCTAGTACTTCTAGGATTTATATTTAATAGTTATCAGTTTAATACTGACCTGTTTCATCAGGATTTGACTTTGAATTTTATTTTTACTAGTGGAACCCTATTTTCACATAGTAATACAGTTGCTTCTAGAAATTACCAAGGATTTAAGACTTAGTAGAGCAGAGGTAGATTCCATGTGTAAACACATGGGCTGGATCACTTCTCAAACCGTTCTAGGAGGTTGCTTGAAAATGCAGCTAGCCACAAGAAGCGTTTGGGAGGAGTGAACAGGGAAGGTTTATAGAATTGTTTGGAAAAGTTTACATAAGATTTGTTTAAGTCTGACAGAACTGGAGATTCCTCTTCCTCCTATCTCCAGTACAAAATGACAAGATTAAAGCCATAAGTATGTACAGTCCTTTTATGCCTCCTATAGGACAGAGTCTAGTTTTCGTCATTCATACAATTAATATTTGCTATTTTATGGTAAGAAAGATAAAGGAACTGGAAGGAATAAATTTTTATTTTACTTAAACATCTGTGAGTGTATGTACATATGTACTGTGTTGTAAAAATTTAATCTCATCTGTTTTTTTCTATCCTGACTTTGATCATTCAATTCTTTGATAAACAACCTTTATATTTGTAATTTTTAATCTGCACTAGACCTGGGCAGATATCTACTCTCTATGCTATTAGAATTACTTTCCCATCAATAATCTCGAGTTAGAATTTGCCATGCTCCATCTGGGCTGCTCTTAACTCCAATTCCCTAGCCCACATGACTGTGTTTTTATGATTCACCTACCCCATGGCAGTGTCCTCTTCTTTTCTCCTCCCTCCTCTCTCTGCTTCCTTCTCTCTCATCCTGGTTCTTCTCAGACCCCAAGCCTGGGAACCCTAATCCCTGCCTATGTCTCTTCTGCCCAGCTGTTGGCTGTCAGCATCTTTATTTAACCAATAGGGGGTAATTTGGGGGGCAAGGTTACATACCATCATTTATCATTTATGTAAGTGCAGATTCTCATTCAGATTCTCTCCTCCCTGGGAGCAACCAGGCTTTAGGGACCAGTATTTAGCATTATATTAAAAGCAAGAAATAATAAACCTCAACATGTAGGCACCCATGGAGACCAGAAAAGAGTGTTGAATACCCTGGAACTTTAGCTGCAGGCAGTTGTGAGCTACTCAATTTTAGATGCTGGAAGCTGAACTTGGGTCCTCTGAAAGAATGGCAAGTCCCATCTTCTCAGTCCCAGAAATAAAGTTTAAAACTTGAATTTAGGTATTTTTACTATCTTTTCCCCATCACTGGTATTTGATATAGTCACTGTAAATAAGAAAAAATAAATTTAGGTACTAAAATAAATTTAGAACATTTGAAAATTCTTTTTACTTTTTTTTTTTTAATGTGGAGACCAGAGGATGATATTGGATTTCTTCCTCAGTTGTTCTTCACCTTCTTTTTCTTTTATTGATAATTTTTTTGACAACTTTATAAATGTGTTAGAGTACATTCTGGTTACTTTTGTCCTCATCATGTCCTCTTTTTCTCCCACCTGTCTTCCCCTTTTATGACATTTTGTCTTGTGTTCCACAGGGTTTAACAAGGGTTGTATGTGTGACCTTGGGTTTGAATCTGTCCACTAGAACTTTATGTGTTCATCAGTGACAATATAGTTGGATATTATTATGCCTTCCCTTTTTCTAGAATTTGTTAGTTTCTACAGTGTGTAATAGGACCTCAAGGTCCTCTTTCCCACCTTTAGCTGACTAGTAGTTGTGCTTGTCCATGGTTACCTAATTGCCCCAGCAGCCTGAAGAGTGCCATCTAGCATTGTAAAAACTATCCAGGAGGAAGCATTCAGCTCAGTTCCAGCTTGAAGAAAACTCCCACCAACTCACTATAGTCCCATCTGATGGATATAGTTCAGTCCTTCCAGATCACCTCAGTCTGTGCCAGGTTGACAGAAAAACCCACCAGTACACATTTGACCCTTTGTCAATTCTCACATCAATCACTATTAAACTTTCTTGCTTATCCTTTAGATCTCATTTTAATAACACAATGTAAAATACACTCACATTTAAAAGTCCTTTAAGTCTAAACATTTGAACACTTTGAAAGTCTAATTTCTCTTTGAATACCTAGTATTTTAACTATGGGGCTCCGGTGAAAACAAGTTAGTTAAATGCTACTTTATTTTTTTAATGCTTTTTTTTTAAGTACTTCTTATTCCAAAAGGAATAAAAAGTATAAAAAGGCCAACTTCTGGACCTTGTCACTGACAAAACAGAGCTATTACTTGTAGGATTTGCATTGTTTAGCCTCATGGTGTCTGTCTTCAAATGGTTTTTTATATATGCTAATAAGAGACATTATGTGTTGTTAGTCTTTCTGGCCCTGGTTTACCATGAATATGCTTTCACCCATTTCCCTGCATATTCTGTAGTTTCATTTTCTTCATAGCTAAATAAAATGACATGGTGTGTGCATACCAGTTTTATTATCTATTCATCAGTTAATGAATATTTAGGCTGATTCTGTTTTCTGGCTATTGTGAATAGAACTACCATGATTATGGGTGTGTAAATAAATGTCTCTGTAGTGAGATATAAATTTTATGGAATGGTATGACTAGGTCATTTGATAGTCTGTTGCTAAATTTTTTGAGAAATTTCCAGACTGATTTCTAAAGTGGATATACCAGTTTACATGTTCACTAGTGGTTCTTTACCTACAACAATACCAGTGTTTGTTGTTTTTTTGAATCCTTGATGGCTCGCCTCAGTGGGGTGAGGTGAAGTCTTAAAAATACCAATTTTAAAATTTTATGTGTATGGAATCTTTACTACACGTATGTCAGTAGACCATGTGCATACCATACAGTGCTTGTGGAAGCCAGAAGTTGGTGTCAAATCCCCTGGTATTAGAGTTATAGACATTTGTGAGCTGTTGTATGTATACTGGTAATCAAACTCTTGTCTTCTGGAAGAACAGCCAGTGCTCTTAACTCTAAACCATCTCCCCAGTCCTTAAAATAGTTTTAAATTACATTTCACTGATGACTAAGTATGTTGACTAGTTTTTTAAAGTATTTTTTTAGCCATTCCTGTTTCTTTTGAGAATGCTCTGTTTAGTTCCTTAGGCATTTGGGAAGTTTGTTTTCATGGAGTTTAGATTGTTGAGTCCTTTATATAGTCTAGTTAGTAATCCTCTATCAGATATGTAGCCGACAGGTATTTTCTCATTCTGTGTATGGCCTCTTCATTCAGTTAATGGTTTCTCATACTACACAGAAGCTCTTTAGTCCCATGAAATTCTACTTATCAGTTATTGACCTGATTTCCTGTGCTATTGGAGTCCTATTAAGAAAAACTATACACCTATATGTTGAAAATCCTTATGGCTATATGTTAAAGTGTAATCTTTACTTTTTCATTGAGCAGATTCAGGGTTCCAAGTCTTATATTGAGGTTTGTAATCCATTGGAGTTGACTTTTGTGCAGGGTAAGATATGGTATAGTGCTAAAGTACCTGCATCAAAAAAGGAGAGATCTCATTTCATCTTAAGGCCTTGGGGTGATAACAGAGCAAATTGAACAAAGTAGTAGAAGAGAAGAAATAACTAATATCATGGTTGAATTAATGAATCAAAAACAAAAAATGCAGTCAGTGAAGCAAAGAATTTGTTTTTTTGAAAAAATAAAATTGATAAACCCTTAACTAGATTAACTCAAAGGAAGAGAGCACCCAGATTAATAAAAATAATTATGAAAAGTGAGATATGAAAATAGTTATCAATGAAATAAAAACTATGAGGACATCTTAAAAACCTATATTCTATTAAAAGGAATGAATGAATTTCTAGATACATATAATCTACCAAAATTAGACCAAGATGAAATAAATTAAAAAGACAAACCAACAAGATTGATACAACAATAAAATTTCTCACAACCAAAATTCTCAAGTGCCAATGATTTAATTGAAGAATTCTATTAGACCTTTAAAAAAAACCTACCACCAGTGCATTCAAATTATTTTACTTTTTAGAAAATAACCAGGGTGCTTCTAAGCTCTTTGTACAAAGCTGATATTGTGCGGCTACCAAACTGGATAAAGTCAACAATAATGAAGGAAGGGAGGGAGGGAGGAAGGAAAAAAGAAGACCCAATTTATTTAATGGATATAGATGTAAAAGTTCTCAATACTTGCATATTGAATTCTGTCTTAAATCAAAAATGTACTTGTCATGGTCATGTTGCCTTCATTCCAGGGATACTGGGATAGTTCAATAAATATAATTCATTGCATAAATAAATACAAAGATAGAAATCACATGATCATCCCAGTAGATGTTAGATGGTCTTAGGGGAAATCTAACATCCCTTCATGATTAAAATTAAGGGTACTGGGGGTGTGTGTTGCTGGAGAGATGGCTTAGCAAAGGTTACTCATTTTTCTTGGAGAGGACTCATTTGTTTTCTAGCACTTAGTCATTTACAACCACCCATAACTCCAGTTACAGAAGATTCAATGCCCTGTTTTGGCTTCTGAGTGTACTGTATATGTATATGTAATGCATATACATACTGGCAACATAAATAAACCTAAAGAAAAATAAGTAATGAAGGGATTAGAGATAGAAGGAGTATAACTTATTATAATAAAGGCATTATGTCTCAAACCTAGCCAGCATCGTACTAAACAGAAAAATCTCAAAGCATTCCCACTAAGATTAGAACAAAAAGGGATGCAAGTAAGAAAAGTCAAAGTATTATTCCTTTTTGAAAATGATATGATTAGAGACCCTGGATAGATCTCAGAACTGAGAAAACACTTTAGTGAGGTGGCAGAATGTAAAATTAATATGCAAAAGTTAGTAGCCTTCTTATATACTAATGACAAGCATAATGAAAAAAGAACTCAGTAAATCCTAATTTAGAGCAACACACACACACACACAAATACCTGACAATAAACCTAACCAAGGAAACAGAAGACTTGTACTGTGAAAACTTTAAGACAAAAATGGTAATACAAAAGGATTGAAGAGCTCATATGCTCATGGATCAAGTTCAATACTGTAAAATTGGCAGTCCTTCCAAAGGCAATCTGCAGATTTCAGGGACACTCTTCATAAATGTGGGTGAAACAATCTTAAAATGTATCTAGAGGCACAAAAGACCTAAGGATAACCAAAAGAATTCTGAACAACAAGAATAGTACAGGAGGTATCAACATATATAATTTCAGGCTATACTACAGAGCCCAAAATAGTAATAAAAACAGCATGATACTTGTGAAAAATAGAGACCAATGGAATAGAGGACTTGGATATAAGTTCATGCTACCTGAGGCTTTAGTAAGATACCCCAAAAAAATAAATACTGGAGAAAAGTATCTTCCAACAAATGGTTCTGGTAAACTTCAAGCATCAACATGTAGAAGAATAAAACTAAATCCGCCTTGTTTTCTGAGGCAGTGTCTCATTGAACCAGAACCTCAACAATTTGAATGGGCTGGCTTGCCAATGAACTCCAGGGATCTGCTTATCACTACTTCACTATCTTAACACCTATCATTTGCATAATCAGCTAGTAGAGATTCAAACTCAGGCCCTCATTCTTGCTTAGGAGGTACTTTACTGACTGAGCCATCTTTCTAGCTCCATTACTAGCAATTAAAAAAAAATTTGTAGCAAATTTTAAAAAATAATGCAGGACTGGAGAGATGGCTCAGTGGTTAAGAGCACTGGCTGCTCTTCCAGAGGTCCTGAGTTCAATTCCAACAACCACATAATGGCTCACAACCATCTGTAATGAGATCTGATGCCCTCTTCTGGTGTGTCTGAAGACAGCTACAGTGAACTTATATATAATAAATAAATCTTTAAAAAAATACAAAAGAAAGATACTTTAGTGCGGGTATTAATGTCTTTTTAAAATACATGTGGTGCCTAGAAGGCTGTTAGGAATATTATTCTCCTGCCTATTATATAATAGATTTGGAAACTGTATTTTTAACATTTGATTCTCTTTGGATCCTTTACAGAACTTTTTGGGTGGCAGATTCCAGCCCCACTATAAATCACACCTGGTACAGAAGAGCTTGTATATTCAGGCTAAATACCAGCGTTTACGGTTTGCTGGACCAAGGGGATTTATTACCAATAAATTCAGAAACAGATTTCTGAGGAATAAAAAGGTTAGTTTGACAATACTTTTAAAAATATTGAATAACTTTGAATGTTCGCTAGAAGATTTTTTACCTAGTTTAAGAAACAACCTAGATTTTAAAAATGAATTTATTGTATAATAGTTGAATGAGAACTTCAAGAGTAATGTTGGTAGAATTGTAAAACTATTTTAGCTTAAAATGTTTTTTTTTTTTTTTTGCCATTTTACTTGAAACAATTTGAATATGCCAGCTTGTTGTATGACAAAACTTTTCCTTGGGAGACCTCTCTCTCCTCTCTCTCTCTCTCTCTCTCTCTCTCTCTCTCTCTCTCTCTCTCTCTCCCCCTCTCTCCCTCTCTCCCCCTCTCCCCCCTCTCTCCCCCCCTTTCCTCTCTTACACACACACACACACACACACACACACATCCCAGAACAAAGTACAAAAACCATTAAAGTTTCAGTTAAGGAGCCAGTAAATTTTATTGGGGTTATTTATGGGATTAGAAATGACTCAAAGACAGCTACATCACCAAAACCTACCCAGCATGGGTGATAGCTCACAAAGCTAGGAACATGGAGCACTGCACAGTCTGTAGTCAGGTTAAAGAATGCTTCAGATGCCCAAGTTGGTCAAAACCTCCAGGCAGGTAGGCTGGTTCCTTTCAGTTAGCTGATCTGGTCTCAGAATTTTTTTGAAGCTCTTTACCTCTGAGAGTATTTGAGTCTTACCTTGTCTGAGACATGGCATCTCAGCTCCCGTCTTAGAGTCATTTTTGCAGCTCAGCTTTCTTCCATCTGAGAGGGACTTATTATTTACTCTGGCAGGAAGAGGCCTGGTGAATCTGGTCAGTTTCAGGGAAAAACAATTTTGAATTGTTTGCTTCCTGCTCAAGGAGCTTTCCTGAAGATGGATTATATCTCAACCTCAGAGAAAAACTAATACAACATGGCTCATTGAACTTTGTATTTTGGCATTTTTGTTGTGTAGTTAGTCTTTAAAATGAAGATTTAAGTAAAGACTCTAAATGGCCTATAATATAACAGTTTGGCAAATAGAGGCCAGAAAAATATGGGTCTCTGACTGTTTTTCTGTTGCCTTTCATGGTTATTCTGACACTAGAGGCTATCCATGCACATTGGATTTTGAAAAATCAGTATTTTTGGTATAGCTGGGTCCTCAGGTAGTACTATGTCCAATTTTTTGAGGATCCGCCAGACTGATTTCTAGAGTAGTTGTACCAGCTTAAAATCCCATGAACAGTGGAGGAGTGTACCTCTTTCTCCGCATCCTTGCCAGCATCTGCTGTCACCTGAGTTTTTGATCTTAGCCATTCTGACTGGTCTGAGATCTTAGGGTTGTTTTGATTTGCATTTCCCTGATGACTAGAGATGTTGAGCACTTCTTTAGGTGCTTCTCAGCCATTTGATATTCTTCAGTTGAGAATGCTTTGTTTAGATCTGTTCCCCATTTTTTAATTGGGTTATTTGGTTTATGGAGTCTATCTTCTTGAGTTCTTTATATATTTTGGATATTAGCCCTTTGTTGGGTGTAGGGTTAGTGAAGATCTTTTCCCAATCTGTAGGTTGCCATTTTGTCCTATTGACTTACAGAAACTTTTCAGTTTCATGTGGCTCGATTTATCAATTGTTGATCTTAGAGGCTGAGCCATTGGTTTTCTGTTCAGGAAATTTTCCCCTGTGCCAATGCATTCAAGGCTATTTCCCACTTTCTCTTCTATTAGATTCAATGTATCTTGTGTTATGTTGATGTCCTTGATCTACTTGGACTTGAGTTTTGTGAAGGGTAGTAAATATGGATCAATTTGCATTCTTCTATATGCAGGCTGCCAGTCAGACCAGCACCATTTGTTGAAGATACTTTCTTTTTTTTCCAGTGAATAGTTTTGGCTTCTTTGTTAAAAGTCAAGTTTCTATAGGTTTGTGGGTTTATTTCTAGGTCTTTGACTCTATTCCATTGATCAACCTGTTTATCTCTGTACCAATAACCTGTGGTTTTTATCACTATTGCTCTGTAGTACAGCTTGAGGTCAGGAATAGTGATTCTTACAGAAGTTAATTGCTCAGACTTGTTTTGGTTATCTTTGGCTTTTTGTTTTTCCATATGAAATTGATAATTGCTCTTTCAAAGTCTGTAGAAAAATTGTGTTGGAATTTTGGTGAGAATTGCATTGAATTTGTAGATTGCTTTGGTAAGATGGCTATCTTCACTATGTTAATTAAACCAATCAATAAGCATGGAATATCTTTCCATCTTTTGATATCTTGTTTGATATCTTTCTTCAGGGACTTCAAGTTCTTATCATACAGAACTTTCACTTGCTTGGTTAGAGTTACACCAAAATATTTTTATATTATTTGTAGCTATTACAATGGATATTTTCCCCCAACTTCTTTCTCAACATGTTTATTATTTTGTATAAAGGAGAGCAACTAATTTCTTTAGGTTTATTTTATATCCAGCCACTTTGCTGAAGTCATTTATCAGCTGTAGGAGTTCCTTGGTGGAATTTTTGGGGTCACTTAAGTTTACTGTCTTATCATCTGCAAATAGAGATATTTCAACTTCTTCCTTTCCAATTTGTATCTTTTTGGCCGCCTTTTGTTGTCTAATTGCTCTAGCTAGGTCTTCAAGTATTATTTTTAATATATAGAAAGAAAGTGGGCAACCTTGTCTAGTCCCTGATTTTAGTGGGATTGATTCAAGTTTCTCACCATTTCATTTGATGATGGCTACTGGTTTGCTGTATATTGCTTTTACCATGGTTAGGTATGTGTCTTGAATTCCTGATCTTTCCAAGACTTTTTACATGAAGGGGTATTGGATGTTTTCAAAGACTTTTAGCATGATCATGTGATTCTTTTTTCTTTGAGTTTACTTATATAGTGCATTACATTGATGGATATTCATATATAGTGAGCCATCCCTGCATCCTTGGATGAAGCCTACTTGATCATGGTGAATGATTGTTTTGATGTGTTCTTTGATTTGGTTTGTGAGAGTTTTATTGGCCATTTTTGCATTGATATTCATAAGAGGAATCAGTCTGAAGTTCTCTTTGTTCAGTCTTTGGTTTTGTTATCAGGGTGACTGTGGTTTTGTTATCAGAATGAGTTTGGCAGTGTTCCTTCTGTTTCTATTTTGTGAAATAGTTTTAGGGGTATTGGTATTAGCTCTTTTTTTAACATCTGGTAGAATTCTGCACTAAAACCATCTGGCCCTGGGCCTTTTTTGGTTGGCGGTTTTTTAATGACTGCTTTAATTTCCTTAGGAATTATGGAAACTTTACATAGTTCACCTGATCTTGATATCACTTTGAGATATGGTGTCTGTCTAGAAAATCATACTTTTCATCTAGATTTTCCAGTTTTGTTGACTATCTGCTTTTGTGGTAAGACCTGATTTTTTAAAATTTCTTGTTTCTGTTCTTATGTCTCCCTTTTCATTTCTGGTTTTGTTAATTTGGATACCGTCTTTGAGCCTTTTAGTTAGCTTGGCTAAGGGTTTGGTCTATCTTGTTGATTTTCTCAAAGAACCTGATCTTGGTTTTGTTGATGCTTTGTATTGTCTTCTTTGTTTCTAATTGGTTGATTTCAGTACTGAGTTTGACTATTTATTGGGACAGTTTGTTTGGAAAACTTTAAAAAAAAGATTATTTATTTATTTTATGTATGTGAGTACACTGTAGCTCTTCAGACACACCAGAAGAGGTCATCAGATCCCATTACAGATGGTTGTGAGCCACCATGTAGTCACTGGGAATTGAACTCAGGACCTCTAGAAGAGCAGTCAGTGCTCTTAACCTCTGAGCCATTTCTCCAGCCCCAGAAAACTTTCAGCAGTTTACTCTGAGGTAGAGACATCTTGGTTTCTCCATCTATGGTGATTGAGAGTTTTGCTAGCTATAGTAGCCTGGGTTGGCATCTGTGTTCTCTTAGTGTCTGCACGACATCTGTCCAGAATCTTCTGGGTTTTAGAGTCTCTCTTGAGAATCTGGTGTAATTAAGATTTTGTTGAAGACATTTTCTGACCCTTTAAACTGGACTTTACCGCCTCCTATTTTTATTATTCTTAGGTTTTGTCTTTTCTTGTGTGCATCCCAAATTTCCTGGATGTTTTGGCTTAGGAACTTTTTATTTACACTTGGCATTTTCTTTGATTGATGTATCAGTATCTTCTATGGTATCTTGTACACCTGCTGTTTTTTTCTATCTCTTGTATTCTGTTTTGTCTGTAGTTCCTGTTCCCTTTCCTAGGTTTCCCATCTCTAGGGTTGACTCCATTTGTGATTTCTTAGTTGTTTCTATTTTCATCTGTAGGTCTCATACCATTTTGTTTAATTTTTTTTTACCTGTTTGATTTGTATTTTCCTATATTTCTTAAAGGGCTTTAGTTGTTTCCTCTGTATAAAGGCTTCTATCTGTTTGATTGTGTTTTCCTGAATTTCTTTAAGAGAATTATTTACATCCTCATTTAAAGACCTCTATCGTCTTCATGATATGGGATTTAAGGTCACAGTGTTGCTCTTATTTTGTGTTAGGGTATTCAGAGCTTGCTGTGGCAGAAGAGCTGTGTTCTGATGGTGACAAATTGCATTAGCTTCTGTTTCACCATTTAGTTATCTCTGTTGTTAACTAGCCTGGTGTATTGGATTGGAGCAGGCCTCCCCTGTGGCAGGTGATGCAGGGTCTCTGGTTAGAGCAGGCTTCATGGGAAACAGGTAGGACTGTGGGATGGGAATGGGGTGGGTGTATCAATCAGCCAGGGAGTTTGGGACAGGGCGGGACAGATCCCATGTCTACTAGGCTCTGTGGGATCCCAGCTGACATGGTTATTGGGGAAAGATTATCACCTGTGTCCTGATTGGAACAGTCCTCCTGGGAGACAGGCAGGACTATGGGGTTGGGGAGTGGGCATGCCAGTCTGCCGTGGGTGCAGGTGGAGGTGTAGACCAGAAGCAAGAAGTACTTTTAAATAAACTTTAGTGTTTAAAAACTTGCAAGTAAATAAGAATGGTGTAGCAGTAAATATTAAACAGTGGCGAATGGTTCTAAGTACCATGCCATGCTACCCCGCTACTCTCTGTCCACAGCAGGTCTCTCCGCCTTCATGGCTTGCCACACATTGGCACCAGCCACTCTTCTGGCCCCAGCAGCGGCCACCCTCCCACAGTTCTCTGCTGCAGACCCTGCTTATATTCCCAGCAACCTGGTAAAATCAAAACTTTTACGGTTTGCAATTTGTCAATCAGATTTAGATCAGTAAATTCTCACCCCACAAACTGTACACCCAATAAACTCAGAGCCAGTTGATAATGATATAAACTGCCAACCTAAATAAGACAAATTGCCCTGTAATAATCTGTTACAAATTCTCTAGTAGCTGATCCCAGCAGATCTACCACCTGAACCAGGGGCTTCCTCTACCTACATGTTGTCTCCATCTTTCTTCCTGTCTAAAAAAGAAGGTCTCTTTCTCCCAAGGTTCTTGCCATAAAACACAGTTAATGAATTTATATAAAGTTAGAAATGGCATTTAAAACAGAAGTTCTAAAACTTTTCTCCAGGGTTGCTTCCATTTTGGATTTCTTCATTGTTTAAAATGTTGCATTAAATTTTACATTTTTAGTATTGAATATATTTTATACAGTTATCCACCACCAAAATCAAAAAAATTCATGACAGAGAAATAGAAAAACAATTAGTTTTATATTCTCATTTGTAACTTGTATCCATTACCTGCATTCACTTCTTCACTCCCTTATACTTTAGCCTTTCATGTTTTTTTCTTCCTATTGTACTGTACCCACATGTGTTTACTTATATACATGTGTTATTGGCTAGATCCTGCATATGAAAGAGAATGTGTGATTTTATTTATTCCTTAGATGTGTAACCTTGTACTTCAGATAAGAGGCTAGTATCCAGAATTAACAAAAAATTGCAGAAATAAAATACCAAGGGGATTAAACAGCCAGTCAACAAATGGGCAATTAACTAAATAGACAGTTTTCAAACAAAGACATACAAATGGGCAATAACCATTTTAAAACTGTTCAGTGTTTCTAGCTATCAGGGTGATGCAAACTAAAATCACTTTGAGATACTGCTTTACCAGAGTGAGAGTGGTTGTCATCAACAAATCTGACAATGGTTATTAGAAAGGTTATAGAAAGAGGGAAATTTATATTTACTGTTTGTAGGAGTACAGATTAATATGGCACTTTGGATATCAGTTTGGAGATTTCTTTAAAAATTAAAAATAGAACTACCATATGATCCAGGTTTCTCCCTCTTGGGCACATACCCAGAGAATTCCATATCCTACCATAAAGATATTTACACACAGTCTGGTGGAAGCATTTTCTCAGTTGAGCTTTCTTCTTCCCACATTAGTCTAGCTTGTATCAAGTTGACAAAAAGCCTAGCTAATACAATATCAAGCATGGTCTCCTCCACAGATGACTTCTCCCATTAGGATCCATAGCTGTTACAGCCAGCCAAGCCAACCAACCTAAAAGCCTGTCCCATTAGGCAATCCTCTTCATTCTCCTTCCAACCATTAATATTTTAAATCATATTTCTTTCACAACTGCATTCAGTTAATTCATTTTAACAAATACATATTCTGTATTGGGCATATTAACAAATATATATGTGGGTATGTTAATTATTTCAGTTTCCCAAGCCTTTTTACTTATATATTCAATAACTAATTTTCAGTTCCAAGATACACAAGTGGGGCTGGAGAGATTGCTCAAAGGCTAAAAGCATGTGTTGATCTTACAGAGGACCTGGGTTTAGGTTCAGCATCCACATGGTATCTAACAACTGCCTATAATTAGTTCTAGAAAACTCAACTTTCTCTTCTGAGAGAGAAAGAGAAAGAGGAGAAACACAGAGTAGTGTGTCTGTATAAATATATAAACCAGGGTAGCTTGGAACTTACTATAGAGATGATACTGGACTGAAACTCACAAGAGATTGATCTGCCTGCCTCTGCTTGCTAAGTGTTGGGGTTAAAGGAGTGTGCCATCATGACCTGGCAAAACCAATTTTCTGTTTGTCTTAAGACAAGGTCTCACTACTTGGTACTGGCTGGTCTATGTAGGTCAGGCTTTCCTTGAATTCACATAGATCCATGTGGCTCTGCCTCCAGAGTACTAGGATTAAAGGACACCATCACTCATAATTCAAAGTGCTCTTTGCCATGGGGCCTCTCCCAGGTAAAACAAAATAGGTTCAAGGAGCCTGTATAGATGACTGGGTGAGTGTGTAAGTGGGTATACCTGAGTTTCAATCCCCACAATCTCCCTAAGTCCAGAAAAAGCAGTGTGCATCTGCAATCCCAGCATCCACCAAGATAGGGGAGATATGAGAATCCCTGGAAGCTTACTGGGTGGCTTGTAACCAGTACTAAACAATAAGATCCTGTCTCTGCTGGTAGAATGTTCTAGTGACCTAAGGTGCCTTGTAATTGAAACTCAAGAATTTGAAGGAACATGGTAAAAGTAAAAGGGAGAACTAAGAGAGAGGAAAGAGAAGGGAGAAATGGTGTCATTATAATTTCAAAACATTTTAAAAAGATAAGAATACATTCAAGGTAGGACAGCTTTGTGTGGAGTAAGGGAAGGTAGTTGTTTAGGACAGCCACTTGGATAGCAGTGGGTAGCAGGGTCCCAGGGAATTAAAATAAAACACAGTACACCAGCAAGACAACATTTGCAGTAATGTGTTAAGAAAACCTACATAAGCTGGGCAGTATGGCACACATGCCTTTAATCCCAACAGCACTGGGGAAACTGGGAGATCTCTCAGTATGAGGCCAGCCTGGTCTACCCAGAGAAACCCTATCTTGAAAAACAAAAAACCTAGATAAAACCTAGTTCAGTATTACACTTAAAAATATCTTTCAAATCAGTAGGAGAAATGATAAGAAACTATGTCAAGATAAAAGTAGTTCAAAAATTTCATGCTTCTATAAGATTTTCAATTGGAATTTTCTTTAGAATTATTGTATTTAGAATTTCTTTTCCAAGTTGTTAGTTGGTAACATGTTATTTGAATATATATTTGTATGGTTTTATATTGTGTAATTAATAAAGAATAAAACACAGTGCCACCTACCAGTTTTAGATAATGTTGAAAATGTATGTGCATGTGTCTGTTAAGCAAGATAGAAGAAATAATAAGATTTGTCTACCAGCATTGTTTTTATTTGGAATTAAACATTTCCATTCTAATATAAATGCTAAAAATAAATACACTTTTGCATTTCTTTCAGTTTTAATGTAAGAGCCTAGTTAAAAGGTAAGGATATATTTGAATAAATTTATTTTCAGTATCTCTGAAATACATGTCATTCTACCATTTTTAGTTTTATTATTTGTATAGTTTTATATCAAGTTTATAGTGGTAATTTACTGGTTTTTACATCATACCACAATATAAAACCCACATCTGTTACTTTTGTCATAATCTTTCTAGTCTTGTGAGTTTTTTCTCATATTTATTAAAACCTTATGCCTCTATTTTGACAACCATCTATCTGAAAGTGAGGAAAGTTTTTCAAAAGCTTTCTTTTCAATTATCAGTCATTACAAGAGTTTATATAGTTCTGGCATAAGAAGTCATGGATGTGATGGAAAGGATAATATGTTAGTTTATATACGGGTACCTCTGTTGTGTCAGGCTGGGGACTGGAGAGGCAGTTTGAGGCCAGAGTGCTTTCTTTCCCTGAAAATTTCCTAAGGAGCACAGTGCAGCTTTCTCCTTGCGCTAATAATACCAGTGCCCTCTAGTGGGGTTTCTTGTCCTAACTATTTACTATTTTTGGCTGTTTTGATGTGCTGTATGTTTAAGCGATATATTTAGGGTTACACATTACTTTTGTGTGAATTGTGAGGTACAGGTTAGAATTGTACAGATTAAAGTATTTTTAGAACTGCACTGTGGCCCAAACTCTAGCTCAGATGTTGAAAACTGACTCTTCTGTTGAAACCCATATTTCTCTTGTTTTCTCTTGACAGGAATACCCAATATTGCCAAGGACAAACAACCTGGAATTGTTGCAGATGGATTCAACCCTATACGAGGACTTAACTGGGCATCTCATTTTGTCAGGAATTGGAATTGACACTAAGACACTAATACTGTAACTCTCTTGATAAAATATCTTTATTTTTCAGTAGTGGAACGCTGCAATTTTTTTACACTCAACAATCACTGTTAATCACAGTATTCAATTTCAAAAGTTGTATTTAGCTACAAGCTTTTTTGCAAAAACCCTCAGCAGAAGCATTTGAAGGGCATTATTTGTTGAAGCATCTTTCTCTCAGCATAGTTTCACTGAGAGAATTTAATTAAGTTACATGTTAACATTTATATGTTGAAAACTTTGTGTTATGAGAACAGGTATCAGAATTATTTAGTGTCTGTACATGAAAGAACTTTAAACAGTGGCCTTACAGTAGCAAATTTTATACTGGCTTTTCATTTTCTGATATTTTGGCTTCTAAGTTGAAATTTTCTGAAGTTTCTGAAGATCAAGGCCTGTGAGTGTCATCCATTTCATAATACAATGTAAGAAGCCTAGAGAAGAGGTGCATCTTCTCCATCGGGCCATGGCGAGTGCACTGAATTATTAGTAATGCACATCTTGGGTTTTCCCATAACCATTTGCTCTTTTCTAGTTTCAAATGCTATTGTGGAAAATATGTAAGGATTTTATAATCTTTATTCCATCTTCTTTTCCCTCAGGGCAAGCTTGTGTATATTATATTTTTAAAGTCTTTTAAAATCTGACAGGCAAAATTGCATATTTGAACATTGTACTTTACTACTACGGTATTACAATTTTACAGACACATCTTACAGACAGCATATCTTTGGTTCAGTTGATTGGTGTTGTATACCTATTATGTGTCAGATAGGATCCATGGGATAGTAAATACAGTCTGAGTCCAGAAACTTAATTCTTTGTTTTCTTTCATCTGCTTAAAAGTACATATACATTCCCAGTCAAATTTTTGTGACATGTTTATTTGTAAGAAAATAAAATATTGCTTTTTTCTGCTTGAAGCTGTTACCTGGTAGTTGGTGAGAGCATTCTTTTTAATTTTTCATGAGACTGATAATCCTGGGTAACACCTGTTGATACTGAATAATGGGGAACACACAAGGATGTATATTTTTTTTTTCACACAAGAGCCACTCTTCTTTAAATGAGTCAGTGATGCATGGTAGGCAAGAATTCTGCCAGCTGAACTACATCTTCAGTCCATGAAGCTTAATTTTATTTTTTGACTTGTATAGGTGTTTTTGCCTGCATGTGTATTCTACAATGCCTATAAAGGCCAGAAGAGGATGTAGGCCCTGGAACTTGAGTCACAGATTGTTGTGAGATACCACTGGATACTGGGAATTGAACCAAGGTCCTTGGATAGAGCAGCTTGTGGTCTTAGCTGAAGAGCCATCTGTGTAGCTCCTAGTTTTAAGATAACTGATTTCATTTGTTTCCATATTCTAGTAGAAAGTCATAAAACGGTAGTAGTCAGTCACTTGATTGGCAGCATTCTGTATGTGTGGCATGCATGTGGGCACATGCCTGCATGTGTAAAAGTCAAGAGAACAACTTCCAAAGTAAGACACTTCGATTGGCTCAGGACCTCCAAGACCAGGTTCTCAGCATAAAGAAGATTTATTTGCCCCAGAGAGACAGTCAGCAGGGAATAAGAGACATAGACCAGAAAATAAAGAAAGGGAAAAGGACAGGACAAAGGGCTACCTCTGGATAGAGGAGACGGACCTGGCCCATGGTCAAATGATGGTTTATAAAAGTAAAAGGGGAGACCCCATATTAGAATGGCATGTTTAATTTTAATTGGGCATATCAATTAGGTGAGCCAAAGGGGGCTTTTGATTGCTGATAAGTAGACTTTGATAGCCTCAGGAGGAGGAAGTGGCCAAATAAGGGCCTAGACCATGGAGATTACCTTTAGGAATGCAATCTAACGGTTTTTATTGAGGTAGTGGGAATAAGGGAGAAGGGCAAGGCCTGCCTGAGCTGTGTTTGCTAGGCTGGGCTGACCAGAGTCCCCCTCAGAAGGCAAGCACTTTCATCTGCTTGGTCACATCACTGGCCCTTGAAGGGCTTTTAGACAGATGCCATATCATAACAGCCAGCAGTGTAGCAATGCAGGTGTGCAGGCATTTCTAGCTTGTTGACTTCATTCCTTTGAGTCTATCTCTAAAAACAGTAGCTTTGGCTTTCTGAGAATACTACATACTGGCTGGATTCATTTCCATTCCCAGCAATAAAATTACAGTCTCTTGTTGCCACACCCTCACCAGCATTACTTTTATAATAGTTCTGGGGCAGGGATTACATGTTACACTACTTGGTATAGCTTAATTTTGTATAGTTCCCTGAAAGCTAATGGTACTGAGCACTTTGCATATTTATTGTTCAAGATGTGTTTTTTTCAGATAGATTATCTAGTTTGGGAGTGACTACTGTGAACTCAAACTCATGCTAAGCAAGTGCTCTATCACTGAGCTACATCTCCAGCTTAGGCTCATTTGGTATCTTATACTTTTGTTACTTAATCATGTATTTTCTCCCCTACACTCACCCTTTCTGTTTTTGTGTATTGAGACAGTGTCTCACATTGTACTCCAAACTCCTAGTGCTCACTCTGTAGACCAGGATGGCTTGAACTAGAGATTCCCCCTGCCTCTGCCTTCTGATTGCTGGGATGAAAGGTGTGTACACACCTGGATAACTGTTTTTTATATCCATAGTTGTGCCTTTTCTAGAATGTTGTATAAATAGGCTTCCACAGAACCTGGCCTGTGTACCTATTTTTGTTTGTTTTTGAAACAGGGTCTCTCTGTATAGCCCTGGCTGTCCTGGAACTTGCTCTGTAGACTGAGATAACTCAGGTCCACCTGTCTGCCTCTGGAGTGCTGGGATTAAAGGAGTGTACCACCACTTTCCAGTTATATCTGACATCTTAAGATCATCTTTGTCTCAACTTCCATCTATTTACCTGCAGATTTCATGATGCCTTTGTTTTCATTTAGCTAAATGGTATCCTTTTTCTTTTATTCGAAATTTTCCTTACTTAGATTTTAAATGTTAGCCCCTTTCCAGGTTTTCTCTCTGGAATCACCCTATCCCATTCTCCTTCCTGCTGCCAGAGTATTCTCCACTCACTCACTCACTCACTCACTCACTCACTCACTCACTCACTCGCACCTCCCTGCCCTGGAATTCTTCTACATTGGGGTATTGCGCCTTTACCTAGCCAAGGGCCTCTCTTCTCCTTGATGCCTGATAAGGCCATCCTCTGCTACATATGCGGCTGGACCCATGTGTCCTTTATGGTTGGTTTAGTCCCTGGGAGCTCTGGGGGGTCTGGTTGGTTGATACTGTTCTTCCTGTGGGGTTGAAAATCCCTTCAGCTCCTTCAATCCTTTCTCTAACTCCTCCATTGGGGACCCCATTCTCAGTCCAATGGTTGGTTGAGAGCATCTGACTCTGTATTTCTTAGACTCTGGCAGAGCCTCTCAGGAGACAGCTATGTCAGACTCCTATCAGCGTGCACTTCTTGGCATCTACAATATTGTCTGAGTTTGGTGACTGTATATGAGATGGATCCCCAGGTGGGGCAGTCTCTGGATGGCCTTTCCTTCAGTCTCTGCTCTACACTTTGTTTCTTTATTTCCTCCTGTGAAGCTAAATAATATTGTGTAGATGTACCACATTTTCTTTATCTATTCTTCAGTTGAGGGACATCTAGATTGTTTCCGACTTCTGGCTATTATGAATATGGTTGAGCAAGTGTCCCTGTAGAATAGTGGGCCATCTTTGGGGTATATGCCCAGGAGTAATATAGCTGGGTCTTGAGGTAAGACTATTCTCAGTTTTCTGAGAAATCACCAAGTTGATTTCCAAAGAACTGTAAAAAAATTTTATTCCCACCAGCAATAGAAGAGTGTAACCCAGAGCCAGAAAGACACATATGGTATGTACTCACTTATAAGTGGACATTAGCTATAAAATGCAGAACAACCCTGTTACAATCCATGGAGTCAATGGAACTGGGTAACAAGGAGGTCCCAAGGAAGGATGCACATATCTTAGAATATCTGTTATCAGAGGTGGGTGGAGAGGGAACTGGTTATGAGGAGTGGGGGGAGATGACAATCGGTGGGGAAGGAGATAGCAGGGGATGGGAGTGAGAATGAATATCAGCAGGAGGGGCATCCCTTGGACTAGCTGGAGTCCTGGGATAGGTGAGGATAGATTCCTACCAGAGGGGGTATAAAAGTTCAAGTGGCCACCTCCTGTAGCCAGGCAGAACTTCCAGGGAAAGGAGGGGGACATCACTATACCCACAAAACCTTCAACCTAAGATTTGTTCTGCCTACAAGATGCAAAGGGATAAAGATAGAGCAGAGATTGAGGGAACAGCCAACCAATTACTGGCCCAACTTGAGACCCATCCCATGAGAGACAGACACACACAATGCTTGTAGACAGGAACCTAGCATAACTCTCCTGGCAGCAGATGGAAGCAGATACAGAAACTCACAGCCAAACATCAGGTGAAGCCCAGGAAGTCTTATGAATGAGGGATAGAAGTGAGCAAGTCAGAGGGGTCAAGATACTACAAGAAGACCCATAGAATCAACCTGGACCCATGGGTGTTCACAGAGCCTTGACCACTGATCAGGAAGAATGCAGGAGCTGGACCTAGAGCCCCTACACATTTGTAGCAAATAGGCAGCTTAGTCTTCATGTGGGTCCCCTAACAAGTGTAGCTCTGGCTGTCTCAGTCTGTGTAACCTGCCTTTGTATGCCCTTCCCCCTACCTGAACTGCATTGTTGGGCATCAGTGGAAGATGTGCCTAGTCTGCTGGCTCTAGTTGTCCAAGGGTGGGGTGGTACCCAAGAGGAACTCCCCTTCTTCAGGCCAGTGAGGGGAGGGACTTGTAAGGGCAGGACTGAGAGGAGGGAGGGGGGCTGTGATTGGAATATAAAGCAAATAAAATAAAACATTCCAAAAAAAAGATAGGCTTTTAGAGATATATCTCGGTGCTGGAGCATTGGTTCAGTGGTTAAGAGCACTAGTTTTTCTTTCAAAGGTCCAGACTTCAATTTCCAGCAACAGCATGGTGGCTCACAAACATCTCTAATGTGATTCAGTGCCCTCATCTGGTGTGCACAAAGATACCATACTCAGATACATAAAATAAATCTTCAAGATATATCTCTGTACCTCAAATTTAATTCTTTGGTTATGAGAGCCTTTGTCTATTTTTAATGAATATTTGCTAAACACACTAAAAATTTAAGTGAATCGCATTGCTTTGCATCATTAAAGAGCCCTCTCCTGCTCCATTGCTCCAAATCCATTTTTTGTTATTGCTAAGTAGTATTTCTTGTCTAGATATAGCATCAAATAGTTGCTGCCTTGTTACTTGATGACTATTTGTTGCTTTCATATTTTGGCAATCACGAATAAACTAAGGTCTACACTCCCACCTGAATTTATTTCATGTAAGGAAAAGTCCAAGGTAGGATCATCAGATCATGTGATCACATGGGACAGTTTTGTAATAAAAATATCAAGCTATTTTCCCGAGTAGCTTCAGTATTCTATACTCACCAACAATGCATCAGAGTTCTGGTTGCTCCACTTTGACATCAGCTTCACATATGTTTTGTAACCAATCTAATGTGTTTTCCTAGGGGAATGATGTTGCTGCCTTCCCAGCAGAATGCATCAAGCAACTTGACACCCATTTGAGTGTGTCATACTCTAGTTTCTCTTTTGCCTCGTGTGTGTTGTACATGTGAGCATAGATGTTTTTATATATGTGTGGCTGCACATGAGTGCATGCTTTTGGAGATCTGAGGTTGATGTTGGGATCCTCCTTGATCACCCACTTTATTCACTGAGACATTTTTAAAAATGTTCTGTCTTTTGTAGTTAGATTTCTTTTATGCGTATGAATTTATTTTGCCTGAATGAATGCATGTGTCCCACATGCCTGACTTTCTGAGAGAGGACAGAAAAGGGCATCACAACCCCTGGAACTAGAGGTAAAGATAGTTGTGTTTCCATGTAAGTGCTGGGAATCAAACTCAGGTCCTCAGCAAGAGCAGTATGATCTTAACTGCTTAGAAATGGAGAGTTATCTCTGCAGTTGTCAAGGCAAGCTTTTTCAGTCAAACCCAGAGTTCACTGACATGGCTAGTCTTGCTAACCAGCATACTCTGGGGTCCCTAACCTCTGTCTTCTGAGGTCAGAACAGCTGACAGCTATGACCAACCAGCGTTCTACGGGTTTCTGGGAATCTGAACTCATGCTCACATGTCAAGCACTTTAAAAACTGAGCCTTCATCCATATACTTTTGCTTTCCTACCTTTCCCCATGTTTGCCCGGTTTCCATCATCTCAAAGGCCCTTTCTTAGCCTTTGCATTATGGAGTGCCTAATTCCCCGACCTTCTGACCTTATTGGATTAGTTGTCTCGGTGCACTTAAATATACCCCTGTGGAAGACCCCACTCACTCACTAGGAACACAGTCTATTCATTTTATCCTTCTCATTCTGTCTCTTGACTTTCTGGATTAGCTCAAAATTACTTACTGATAGTCTGCATTTTAGCCCAAATCTTCTAGCAGCTTTCTGGTACTGGTGGTAGATAAATTCAAATTCTAGCAGCTGATCTATGAACTATTTGAAGAGAAAGACACAAAGGTGGGCTGCTCTTGAGGGTTCCTATATGCCCACACTGATCTTCCAAGAACTGTCTGTTTTATGGTTAACCAAAGAGGGGCTGAAGCATGCAGAGTCCTCTCCTATGGACCAATTGCTTTGTGAGAAGTTACCTTACTGGTCACCCCCAGTGAGCTTCCTTTTGATCCCAAACTTTGCCTTTTTGGTTCTCTTGCCCAGCATCTCCTCTTCTTGCCACAGGACCAAGTTCTACCTATTTTCTTATATGGGCTTTTATGGCTTGGAAATATAAGTCAATTTTTATCTGTACTTAATTAGAAATGGATGACATCATATATAACAACCTATTTATTCAAAGGTTTTCTTCAAGGGCTGGAGAGATGGTTCTGTGGTTGAGAGCACTTGCTGCTCATACAGAGGACCTCACTTCAGTTCCCAGCACTTACATAGTGACTTATAAACCATCTGTAACTCCAGTTCCAGGGGATCCAACACCCTTTTATGGCCTCCATAGGCACCATGCACTCAGTGTACTTATATACATTCATACACATAATATTTTTTAAAAAGTTTTAAATTTATAAATAGTTTCAAATGGCCATGCATAGAGTATTTTCCAGACTATTCTACATCTCCCTCTCCCTTCACCCCCTCTCTTTCTCAGTCTGAGTGATAGCATTAGAGAGGGATTCTTAGACCCTAATACTCACTGCTACTTAGGCCTTTATGTCTAAAAATGTATATGCTTGAAGTTATTAATTTATGTTGATACATCTCATCCACATCCATAAGATTCTTCTGGAATTCCTGTCTTAAATGCTTGTTCATGGACTGGAGAGATGGCTCAGTGGTTAAGAGCACTGACTGCTCTTCCAGAGGTCCTGAGTTCAATTTCCAGCAACCACATGGTGGCTCACAACCATCTGTAGTGGGATCTGATGATACCCTCTTCTGGTGTGTCTGAAGACAGCTACAGTGTACCCATAAACATAAAATAAATTTAAAAAAATGTTTGTTCATTTCTCCCAGAGTTCCAACAACAACCAGTTCTTTCATCAGTCAGCCATCCAATACATCTGTCAGTCAGCTTGTTGTCCTTGTAGCAAAATGTTCTTAAATGATCTACTTTCAAGGAGAAAGCCAGAACATGTTTTACAAGATGGAGGATGCACATATCTGATCTGAGTACTTGGGGGACTTAAGTAGGTAGATTGAAGCAAGCTCAAGGGTAACCTGGGTTAACAGAGCAAAACCTTGTCTCCAAAGAAAACAAATATGGAGAAAAGAGTTTTCCCCCTCTTAGTCTTGGATATATTTTTATAGATTACAGTCCAGGTTTGTTGCTTTGGGGACTATAATGAGGCAGCTGGTCACAGTAAGTGCTGTATCCCAAAACTGTTTTCACCAAGAGATAAGGAGCAGAGAGAAAAGGAAAGAGCCAGGGTCCTACTAGCGCCTTCTAGGTTTTTTGTTGTTGTTGGTGGTGGTGGTGGTGGGTTTTTTTGTTTGTTTTGTTTTTGTCTGTTTTTTGTTGTTTTTTTTTAAGCCACCTAAAAACTAGAGGACCAGCATCACACATCATAGCCCCTAGAATAAAGTAAGAATAATAACTGTATTTTTGGAAATGGCTTTAACACATTTCTAAATCACGTTTCCGGGTATATGAATTACTAATTGGAATTGAGAGATGTAGCAATGTCACTGTCTCATGCATAGACTTTGATGTCAGCTGCTATAGTTAGTTTCTAGGTTTTTCAGATACTTATGTTTGTATGGGATATTATACAGCCTGGAGATAAGTTCTTGCTCTAGGTCATATACTTTTGATGGGGAAAGTTCTAAAAGTGTGAGAAACTATAGATAAGAACTTTAATTTCCCTTTGATTCCTACTACTTCTGACTATTTCAGTAGTAATAGCATTTAGCAATTTGGTCTCAATTCTTGTCAACTTTAGGCATGTGTGTATCCACACAATTTTTTTTCAGTGTCTTATAACACATACAACTTGTATAAATTAATGGAATCTCTTAAATACATGCATAGAGCATACAAATATCACATCTACCTTTCTACTTTTACCACCTTTCTACTCTCACCACAATGGCTGTGGTGCTTTCAATAAAAACACCTCGAATAGGCTCATATATTTGGTCATTGGGAAGTGGCACTATTTGAAAGGATTAGGAGGTGTGGCCTTGGAGAAAGTGTGTCACTGAGGGTAGGCCAGGCTCAGAGTCTCTATCTTTGCGCTTCTGTCTGTCTCTATTTCTTTCCTTGTCTCTCTGTCTCCCTTGCTCTCTTTTTGTGTGTGTCTGTGTCTCATTCTCTGTCTTCCTGCTTCCTGTGGATCTGGATGTAGATCGGCTACTGCTCCAGAACCAAGCATTCCTGCATGTCACCACGTTCTCCACTGTGATGATATTAGACTCACCTCTGAAACTGTAAGCAAGTCCTTAATTAAATGCTTTATTTTATGAGAGTTTCCTTTGTCATGGTGCCTTTCCACAGCAATAGAACAGTGACCAAGACACAGGCTGACTTTTAAAGTGCTTTGCCTGCATGTATGTCTGTGTAAGGATGTTGGCTCCCTAGAAATGGAGTTACAGATAGCTGTGAGCTGCCATGTGGCTGTTGAAATTTGAACCCAGGTCCTCTGGAAGAGCAACTACTGCTTTTAACTGATGAACCATCTCTCCAACTCCCTGACTTATTTTTCTAAAGAATATAAGTGATAAATGTGTGTTTCTTGTCTTTTTTTCTTATTTTCCTAACATGAATGTCTGTATGACTGGTGGCTATGGGAGGGGAAGAAGCTATTTAAAAAATAGTCATTCTGATGGGAATAAGATGATATATCATCATAATTTTGATTTTGAATTACCTGGTGGATAATGATATTAGGCATTTTTCATATATTTATTGTCCATTTATATTTTTCTAAAAGACTTATTGATGTATTTGTGTCTTAGTTAGGGTTTTATAGCTGTGAAGACACACTGTGACCAAGGCAACTCTTATAAGGACAACATTTAATTGAGGCTGGCTTACAAGTTTAGAGGTTCAGTTCATTATCATCACGGCAGGAGCATGGCAGCATCCAGGCAGGCATAGTGCAAGAGGATCTGAGAGTTCTACATCTTCATCTGAAGGCTGCTAGCAGAAGACTGACTTCCAGGCAGTTACAACAATGATATTAAAGCCCACACCCACAACGCCACACCTACTCCAACAAGGCCATACCTCCCAACAGTGCCACCCAGGGCTAAACTTATACAAACCAGTGTTTTACCTACTTGTATGTTTGTGCATGACATACATGCAGTACCCTTGGTAGGCAGAAGAGGGCATTGGATCCCTGGAATTGGAACTACAAATAGTAAATCATTAGATGGGGGTGGAAGAACAGTAAGTCTTCTCAACTTCTGAGCTGTCTCTTCAGCCCTAGTATTTTTTTTTTCTTTTAAAAAGTATCTATTCTGATCATTTGACCATTTTTAATTGCTTAGTTACCTAGATTCTTCCTATATATTCTGAATATTAAACCCTCTGTCAGATAAATAGCTGTCAAAGACTTGATCCCATTCTATATAGTTTGTTCATTGTGTCATATGACATGCAAACCTATTTAATTTCATATTATTCCATTTGTCTCTATTTCCTGTGCTTTTTGAGCCCTATCAAGGAAATCATACCTACATCAGAATCTTAAAATATTTTCCCCTTATAATTTCTGGTTTTACATTAAGAGATTAATCCATTTTTTATTTTTGCCCAAGAAGAGAGGCAGGGTGTCTTCGTTAGGGTTTTACTGCAGTGAACAGACACCATGACCAAGCATCTTTTGTGGAATAGGCTGCTTTTCCCCAGTGTTTATTTCTGGTAGCTTTGTTGAGAATCAATTGACAGGAAGTACATGTACTTATTTTTGTGTACTCATGGTCTGTGTGTCTGGTTGTCTCTTTCTCACAGTTTGGGATTTTTTTGTTTTGTTTTTAATTATTTTCTTTTATTAGATTTTTAAATTTGACTTCACTCTTAAAAAAAGATTTATATATGTAGTGTGTGTATGTGTGCTGTACCACCTGCATACAATGACTGATTATGATGGGTAGAAGAAGGCATCAGATCCCTGGAACTAGAGTCACAGGAGGTTGTAAGCTGCCATATAGGTGCTGGGAATTGAAATCAGAACCTCTGGAAGAGCAGTCAGTGCTCTTAACCATATACTTTGATTTGATGCTTCTTTCACTATCCATTTCTGCATGAGTTTGCCACAAAGTTTGATACAGTACCCAGGGAAAACGATGGGATCCAAGAATAGGGACGGAGGCCTCTAATCCAGACTGGTTCTGGCAAGATTAAATTGGGAAAATAGAAGCCACTCTAGGTGTTTGTGTGTAAAAGTTTGGAAATAGAATTAGACTTTTACATCGGGAATTTAGCAGAGCCAGACATAGTAAATGTCAGGGACACTGTTATAAGGCCAGAGGAGTTGATTGTGCCTGCACAGGAGCTGCATCAATTCTTCAGAATCTCTAGAAAGTACTCGCCAGTGATTCTAGTTTGCAGAGGCAATGAGAAGCCACTGTGGAGCTCACATGCCCACATGTTAGGTTCTGGTCCTACAGGGAACCACTGTCACTTTAAAGTTTCTCCCATGCTCACATCTGGGCATCTCTTCTCTTGGTCCCATTGGGTGATTCTCAAAGTGTATCTCATTTCATTTTGTCCAGGAGGACATAGGAGCTGAGAAAGCCAAGCCTTTGGTCCTTACCATACTGGAAACTGGATGGTCCTGGGTTAAATGCCTGCATGACAAGGCATCTCCTACCTGCAGTGCCAAGCTGGTTGGACAGAGTCACAGGAGGACCTGAGGGTTCAGCCACTTAGTATAGCAAGGATAACACTATGTCCTTGATCTGAGCCTTGAGCTTTGCACAAGTTTGGTTGGTCAAGGGGACCCTTTCGGAGTGTGCTGCAGGCTTTAGCTTTGTGGCCTCCCACTAAGCCACTGGCTCTCCAGTCTTCTGTTTGAGTCCTACTTTTGACATGTCCAGTTCCTTGATGTTTCTTTTCCTGTTCTTGTCATTGGCAGAGGAGTCCCACTTATTCCTTCACTATCTCTTAGCAGGTTTGGGGGAGGAGAGATGACAAACACAAGTAGTCAATTTGCTAGATTGATGAACTCTATTTTTAGAATATTTGCTTCAATTGTTAAGTTGCACACACTTTAAAACCTTATAATCACTTTAGATATTTATTCAATTGCAGCCATCACTAATTCTAAATTATTAAAATAAAGAAACATAATATCATAAATATTTGACACTTTTGTGTGTTTCTTTGAGACAGGGTCCAGGATGACCCTATATGAGTCCAGGGTAGCCCCAAACTTTTGCTGTAGTTCAGGATGACCCTTTACTTTTTATCTTTCTACCTTCATCTTTCAAGTCAGGTGATTATGTGGTGCCAGGGTTAAACTTATTAAGCCTATGTGCTCATTCATTCTAGACAAGCACTCTGACAATTGAGCTAGATTCCTAGTCCTTTTAATGATAATCATTAAAAGCAGTCCTTTATGTTATTAAATTATTCTCATTGAGGAAATCTAAAACAGTGCCAGACACTATCCTAACACCTTATAGGGGGTGCTCTATTACAGTTTAGTAGAGTCCTATGAGGTAGGTACTAGTATTTCCTTTTCCTAGATGAGGAACTTGACCCATAGAGAGCAATCTCCCAAGATTGCATGCCTGGGCCCATGACTGTACCCTTATGCTCTTCTGGCTCAAGAAACAAAGAGCAGGGTTGTGGAAGTAGCTCAGTGGGTAATAGCACTCATCCCCGAAGTACTCATCTGAAGGTTAGGTTACCTATGTTGCTTATTACGCATGGCTATGAAAAGCTAAGGCACATATATGACTCTTAAATTTTTAATTCTTCTTTAAAGAAATAAAATTATATTAAAAGCCAGATGTAGTTAGTGAGAGCATTTGTAATCTTAACACTGCCTTAAGGGGGATTAAGGATGAAGGCAGGAGCAGCTCCTGACACTTATATGGCAGCTTGGTTGGCTAACAAAATTGTGAAGCTTAATCAGGTAGAAAGACAAGGGCTGACACTCTGCTCTCCACATACATATGATGGTATGTTTGTGCCTGCACCCACATGAGCATACACACATATATACTTATATACCAGAGACTGGGGAGGAAAGACTGGGACCACTTTGCTGCAAGATAGCTTGGTAACCTTTGGGGATTGGTTGTCTTTTCTAAGTTAAAAAAAAAAAAAAAAAAAGCGAGTGCCTAAGATAGGTAAGTGTGGAATCTGTGTCTTATGTAGTGTTATGCTGTGAGCATTTGATGTACATCTAGATTGCAAATGCATTCAGATCCCCTACCAAGCAAAACATCTATGAGGATGCACTGCAATTCTGTGTAAAGACCATTAAGTAGCAACTCTCAACCATGACAACAAATAGGCTGTTTAGTTAGATTTCAGACAATTTCATTTCTAATCCAATCAAACAATTGACTTTCTGTTTCCTGGACTGATCTCTTCTGGAAGGGGGCATTGATGGAGCATGACATTTTGCTTCTTTGAAAGTTGTTAAAACAGAAATAACACTTGATTTACACTGATGTTAGGGATTAGTAGAAGAGGATGAGGGAGTATCCCAGACCCTTCTTGTCCATCAGCAATAGTAATTATCTTAAAATCATCCTTCTTGCTGCCCAGAGACACAGGAGCAGTGACACTAATCCCAATCCTTTGTTCCAAGATATATATAACACTGTAAATTTTTGTCATATAGAACTTTTGCACTTCTTAATTTGGGGTCAGAAAAGGTCTAATACCTATATGAGAGGTTACCTGTGTTCTTTATAGCTATGAAAGACATATACATGTATGTACATATGTGAGTATAGTATATATTTGCTACATTTTTAAATATTTAAAAATTTTATGTGTGTATGTATTCATGTGTATACACACGTGTATATGTGCAATGTGTGGAGGCCATAGATGTCTTCCATAATTACTATCCTTTTTAAAAATAATTTTTATAATTTTTAATTTTGAAAACTTTATATTGAGACAGGGTCTCTCACTGGACCTGGAGCTTACCTATCTGACTAGATTAGCTGGCCATCGAACTACAGGAATCTACTCATCTCTCTCACCACCCCACCCTTGGCATGGGTGGTAGTGGTGCAGTAAACATTTAGTTTTACTCTGGTGTTTTATGTCGATGTCTTGAGACCTAAATCTTTTACTTTACTGAGTCATTCTTCTAGCCCTGACATTTAATTCTGAGTAAGACAAAATTTCATTTCAAGATTCTCTTTTGCAGCCTGGAATGGTGGTGTATGCCTATAATCTCAATGCTGGGGAGACAGGCAGGAGGGTCAGGAGTTCAAGGACATCCTCATCTTGTTGCAAATTGAAGGATCAGCCTGGTTTACAAGAGACTGCCTCAAAAACCAACCAACCAACCAACCAGCCAAAGATTTCTTCTTTCTCAGTATATTTTCTGGGTAGCAAATGGCTAGGTGGTCAAAGTCAAGCTGGGCACAAGGACAAAGGATTTCAGATTAAACATCATTAGTCATGGTTAGTGATTACACCTATAATCGCAGCACTTAGGAGGCTGAGAAGAAGAAATATGAGTTTGAGGCAAGTCACAGCTGCATAGTGAGGCTGTGTTGCAAAAAGCTTTATGGCTTAGGTCAGCTCAAGACTATAGATGGGCAGAGAACAGACTCCTTGTAAAAGGCTTAACACCCCATTTAAGAGCATCACAGAATTGCTTAAGTGTTCTAAAATCAGAAATTTGAATTACTTACTAAAGTTAAAAAATACTGTATTGGCTGGTCTTATGTCAACTTGACACACAAAACCTGGAATTATGTGAAAGGAGGAAATTTTAATGGAGGAAATGCCTCCATAAGATCTAGCTATAAAGGTAGTTTCTTAATTAATGGTCAACAAGGGAGGGCCCAGTACATTGTGGGTAGTGCCATCCCTGGGCTGGTGATCTATAAGTAAGCCAGCTGAACAAGCTATGGAGAGCAAGCCAGTAAGCAGCACTCCTCCATGGTATCTGTACCAGCTCTTGCCTCCAAGTTCCTGTCTGCTTGAGTTCCTATCCTGACTTCTTTCAGTGATGAACAGTGATGTGGAAACATAAACTATAATAAACCTTTTCTTCCCCAATTTGTCTTTTGATCATGGTATTTAACCACAGTAATAATAATCCTAACTACGACAAATATTTCTCAAAAAATGTATTCCTAACAGGATTAATATTTCCCAACCAAATTTATGTGAAAAAGAAAAAGGTTAATCTTTACTGTCAACTTGTCTGGATCACAAACCATGAAGCCAAGAGAGGAACAAGGAGCCAAGAGGCCAAGAAAGAGCATGGGAACCAAGAGCATGCAAAGCCAAGACAGCTGAGTTATATATCTGGATCAGGTTGGGAGAAGGAAAGCCCGGCCTCTGGGCTGGTGTGGTTAGGGTACAATGTGAGATAAGAAATGCTGGGAGGAGCCACAGGTACTGAGTTAGACTTGTCCTAGGTTTCTGAGTCCTGACAGTTAATAGTGATAATTATCTCTGCAAGAATTGGTAGTAGTAAAATTAGAGAGTTGATTAAAAATTCTAAAGCTTTGTTTTATGTATATGAACATTTTGCCTGCACATACAAAAGAGTACTCTCTCTCTCTCTCTCTCTCTCTCTCTCTCTCTCTGTCTCTGTCTCTGTCTCTGTCTCTGTGTGTGTATAGATTTCTGATTTTATAGTACATGTCTTTAGACGAGGAAATTTCTGGTTTGGAAATGTCATGTAATGCGTTCCTGAGTAGACTTGTGCAATGTTTTGCTGAAGGAGACCTGTAAGAGTGCACTTGATGTTTGGAGAGCATTTAAATAAGACCCAACAGACAGTGATAGCACACTTTCATTGCTAGCTGTGCAATGCTTTGGTGGTCTTACTTCTTTGCTGATCCTCATTTCATAAAGAGACATGAAAGAGAACTTCTCCTGACATTCCATCTGGATCTGGTTTCTCTGATGACTCCTGCCCATTCAGTGGAGGCCTGGCTGTTTCTGCTGGATCATGCTGTTGCTGCTGATTCCTGTTTGGTGACACTTTAAAACTGGACTGCTGGTATCCTGACAATCAAGATCGGAATCCCTCAAACAACTACTTCTAAACTGGTCCACATTGTACCATTACCCATCTTTTCTCTCCTACCTTTAGACAGTGGGCTAGTTTGAAGCATGTGAAAATCCTTATTAAAGTAGGTTTTGAAAAATCTAAGCACACAATCTCTACAGTTTTATTTTAAAAGGCCTTAGTAGGTATTATTTTTGTAATGCTAATGATAATTGCTTTTGTAATGCTAATGACACACACACATATGTTTTATAAAACATCAATCAGTTTTTTTTTAGGCCCAAGTATGTGTTACTAGTACATTCCTTCAGCTCATTTCATTCAAAACTTTAATTATGTATTCATTTATGTGTGTGTGCACTCCATAGCACATGTGTCGATGTCAGAGAGCAACTTGAGAAAGTCAGTTTTCTCCTTTCACCATACAGGTCCTAGGATTGAACACATGTCATCAGCCTTGGTGGGAAGCACCTTTACTCACTGAGCCATTTTCCTCCCGTTTTCATTGCTAAGCACCAATCAAATTCTCAAATGACCGAGTCATTCATCATGGGTCTGTGAAGCAGAGATATAGCGATAGTTTTTCTATGTTAGCTGTATCAGAATCCCCCAGGCAGTTGGCTAAAACACGGGCCAGTGTGTTTCCAATTGGGCAGGTCTGGGATATGGTATACAGTGCACACTGCTTGTCAGTTTCCACATTTTGCTGCTGCACACCACACCCGGTGCTCCCCTGTGGCATAACAAATAAAAAAAAAAAAAAAAAAAAAAAACAACCAAACAAAACCACTGGAAAGAGAAGAAGCCCAGGCTCAGGGCTGGCAAGCCCAACATGGGGACAAACTTCAGTGACTCCACTTTTGCCTGTGGCTAGGCTAGTTATTTTTGAGGAGGTAAACTCGATTTAATGAACTCTATTTAATAAGACTGTGTGCTACATAAGGGTTGTGCCATATCTTATTAGGTAAGTGCCTGGTTCAGAGACTTTTCAATTAACTCCCATGGCCCCTGGGGCTTGAGAATGCATCTTGGGTTGGCTCACCTGGATGAGAGCTTCACAGTCTGGGAGATAGCTGTGATTCCTCGTCCTCAGCTCAGATCACTGGGCTTTGAGTCTCAGCACCCAAAGGTGGTGGGTGGCATTGAGGGTAGTGGGGTAGTAGTTATTGCAGTAGTGACTTCCTGCTGGGGGGCAACATGGGAGGAGGGAAAGCATAGGGAAAATCACCTGGTTGGCATCATAATCCATCAACCACAATTTTTTCTGGTGGCAAAGGATATATAACATTTATCCTTTTAGCCACTTTTAGAAGATATATTTATTTTATGTGTATAGGTGTATAGGTGCTTTGCCTGTAAGTATGTATATGTACCACATGTGTAATTTCTGGAGGACTGTTTTATATGATTAGCAGTAATAATTATCTCTGGAAATCTTGGTAATAGTGAACTTATAGAAGATGGATTAAAATTTCTAAAGCTTGATCTGATGTGTATGAGTTACAGGCCATTGTCATCACAGGCCCTCTCTGCAAGAGCAGCAAGTACTTTCAATTTCTGAGTTATCTGTTTATCCCCACTCCCTCCAAACCATTTTAAATATTCATACAGTTCACTGGCATTGGGAGTATTATAATCATCACTACAATCCAGTTCTAGAACTTTTCCATGAGTCCCACACTGACATTTTACAATGACTATTACATATATTTTTGCTTCTGAGAAATAATTCACATGTTGCACAAATGTCTATTTAAAGTGTACAATTCACCCATTTTAGTATTTTCACAGTTGTGCAACCATCCGAACAGTTAACTTTAGAACATTTTGTCACTCTAAAAACAAAACCCTGTATCTGTTAGCCTGCTCTCTCTAACTCCATCAGCCAATAGGGATCACTAACCTACTTTCTGTCTCTATGCATTTTCCTGTTCTGGAGATGGAGTCACACAATAAACGAGTTTTTGTGCCTGGATTCTGTTGGTTACTATCCTACTTTCCAGGATCATAAACATAAAGTGAACCAATGTTTCGTTCTCTTTTAAGAAGATTCAAATATGAGTGTATTATCTTGCCTTCATCCCCATCCAACAGAAACTTTTGCCCCCAGTTGGTTGAGCAACTCATCCACCCAGATTCCAAGCCAACCAACAGAATGTTTAGTCTTGGGGCTGGAGAGATGACTTAGTGGTTAAGAGCACTAGCTACTCTTCTGGAGAACTTAGGTTCCACTCCAAGCACCCACATAGCAGCTCACAACAGTCTATAACTCCAGTACTAGAGGATCCAGAGCCTTCTTTTGACCTCCACAGACGTTAAGTATCATGTACACAGTGCACATGCATACATGTAGGTGAAATATTCACACACATAAAGTAAATATTAATACATCTTAAAACAGAATCCTCCAAACTCATTCTTTTAATCCCAGCACTCAGGTAGGCAGAGGCAAGAGGATCTCTGAAACCAGCCTGGTCTATGAAGTGAGTTCCAGGACAACCAGAACTATACATCGAGGAGCTTCTCAAGTCAACCGAGTTGGAGGACTGCCTAGTGAACATAGCAAGTTCTGAGACAGCCCAGGTGTCATGTGATAATGAGAGCCCATCTTAAAAGGGCTCTCAAAAAGCCACTCCTCTTGTTCACAATGCTGACCTTTACTTACTGTGGCCTCTTTCTGCCTTCTCACTTTTCCCAAGGCGTTTCTCCTCTGTAGCAGTCTACCGTTGCCAAGTAGGTGCCTGAAGACTTCTATTGTCACCCATTGCCTGGAGACTCTTGTTCACAATCGGCTGGCACAGAGAACACTTAGACCCAACATCTGGCTGCACCCCCACCCCTTCCACACAAGGCAATCTGCTCCCCCAGACTCTGGGCACTTTCTTTTTTTAATTACAAAGCTACCTTTAATAATTGGGGGTGTGCCTTACAGGAATAAAAACCACTGGGAAAGGGTAAAACTGTCACCCCCAGGAGTGGCCCAGAGGGAGGAAGGCTATCCGTGGGGAAGGAAGCATAAAGAGAACCTGCTGCAGATCAGGGCAAAGGGAACGCAATCAGTGTGGGACCTGTGAGCACTACAGGAAGAAACTGGAGCATGGTGGGACTGGCTCCAGGAACACAGGCATAGGGCAAGAGGGTTGGACACGAAGGCACAAAGCTACTTGGGTTTTTCCTTCTCCGTTGCCTTTTTCTGCTTCTGCTGCATCATCTCTGAGTCCTCTGCTTGCAGGTGGCCGCAGAAAGCCCATCACCTTGGTGCTTTCCCTTAACCCAGTTACTCTGCTTTTTCATGTTCTTCTGGAGGGTGAGCTCTTGCTGGTTACCGTGGGTCATGGCGACAGCAAAGGCTCCAACCTGCCTCCATTGCGACCCCTTGTTCGGACTGAGGTTGACTCTGGGCATTCTTAATGTTATCCCTTCCCTCTGTCTGGAACCTTAGAACACAACACTCTGTACAGCCTGGAGAGCCAGCTCAGGTGTAACATGGCCTGCAGTGGGGCCCCCGAACTTAACTGGTAAAGTTCGGGGAAAGGAGGGAGAACCCACTTGTGCAGGTCGGTTTTTATTCATAAATCATTATTGATCATGAAGATATAAGGCTCCTTCTTCTCAATTTAGTGGTGCCCACCTAAAGTAATTGGCCTGTTACATGGGTTTTGTGCACAAACCTTTAATCTAGTGGTTCTAAACATGTGGGTTGTGACTTCTGTTTTGGGTCAAATGACCCTTTCACAAAGGTTGCCTAAAACCACATAGCAGAAAACACAAATATTTAATTACGATTCATACCAGTAGCAAAATTACAGTTATGAAGTTGCAACAAAATTAATTTTATGGTTTGGGGTCAGCACAACATGAGGAACTGTAGAAAAGTTTCGCAGCATCAGGAAGATTGAGAACCACAGGATCCCACAAGGGGAAGTGGAGGCAGGTGGGTCTCTGTGAGATTAAGGCCAGCTTGATCCATATAGTGAGTTCTGGATCAGCCAGGGCTACATAGTGAGACCCTGTTGCAAGTACCCCTCTATACTTTGCCTCTTCTGTGCATTTCACACTTTTATTTGTGTGTGTGTTGGAGGGTATTTGTGCATAAGTGTGAGCATGCATGTGGAGGTCAAAGAACAATCTTGAGTGTTGTTCCTCAGGAAACCTCACCTTGTTTCTTGAGACAAGATTTCTTACTCAGAGTTAGTGCTTGGTGATTAAGCTAGACTGGCTGGCCAACATGCCCCAGGGATGTGTTTATCTCCCCTTGGCCAGTGTTGGGATTATAAGTATGCATCACTATGCATAGGTTTTTCTTTTTAATATGGTTGCTGGGAATTAAACACAGATCTACATGTTTACTCTACTGACTGAGCTAACTCCCCAGTGCCTTCTTTTGTCCATTTGAGATAAAAATTTGCTATAACTAATTAGTTTTGAAGCTGATTGCTTGGTTATTCTTTAGAAATTATATTACATTTGTATTTTTGAGTGTGTGTGTGTGTGTGTGTGTGTGTGTGAGCATGCAATGCATGTGCACATGTGTCACAACACATACATAAGATAGAGGATAACTTTTGGGAGTTGGATTTCCCCTTCCATCATGTGGGTCCTGGGGATCAAATACAGGTCATTAGATTTGCTGGCCTCCCTTACAAAGTCATCTCACTGGCCTTCATTCTTTAAATATTAAAACAAGAACATCTGTACACAGTTTTACAGGTGTGTGCTTCCTTAGCTAGAGAAACTTTTGAAGGAAACTATGATTTAGCCATGCCATAAAAGACCTGCTCTGATTGGATAGTTTCTGCCTTCTGCAGATTGAGTAAACTCTGATCTCTGGGATTTGTTGGAAAGGATTCATAGTCGGTGAGAAGGGGAAGGTGGCTTCTTCCAAAGTCAGTCTCAAGCTTGCTCAATGCAATACAGCAAAATGTTCACTCTACTGCTTTTGACCTTGACATAAATACCTCTAACCCAGTGCACACATGATGCAAAGGACAAATGGAAAAAAGAATGTCTTAACTTCATGGATAGCAGACCTTGCTCACTTGATAAAATGACTATTGGCTGCCATTCCCCACTGGGAAGTTACTAGTTTTCCCCCACTGCAAGTCTGAAGACATTTATGAAGGAGCAACTACTTTGAGGGTATACAAATGCTCTGCTTATACTTAAAGTTTCACCCACTAATCTGGGACTTTTAGTTAGACTCTGCTTGTACCAACGATTACTATAGTCTTCTTTTGTTTCCTATTTTATTTATGTGCATGCATGTGGATTTGTGCAGCACTTGCATGCAGAGTCAGAATTGGCCAGAAAAAGGCCAATTGATCATCTAGAGCTGGAATTAACTACAGGTGATTGTGAGCCACTATTTGGGTGCTCAACCTGGGTCCTTTGAGAGAGTAAAAGCTATTGGCTGCTGAACCATCTCTCCAGCACTGTGATGGTTTGTATATGTTTGGCTCAGGGAGTGGCACTATTAGAATGTGTGGCATTTTTAGGGGAATTGTGTCATTGTGAGCATGGGCTTTAAGACCTTTTTCCTAGTTGCCTGGAAGTGAGTCTTCTAGCTGCCTTAGGCACAAGAGGTGGAACTCCCAGCTCCTCCAGACCCACATCTACTTGGAAGCTGCTATACCTTGATGATAATGGACTGAACCTTTGAACCTGTAAGCCAGCTCCAACTAAATGTCATCCTTGGAAGAGTTGCTTAGGTCATGGTGTCTCTTCACAGCAGTAACAACCTAAGTCAAGTATCCTCCTTGGTTTCTCAGACAGGATCTCACTCCTCAGTTCAGGCTAACCTGGAACTTACTATATTGCCTATGCCAGCCTCAAATCTGTGACGCTCCTTCTGCTTAAGTCTCTTTAGAGTGCTGTGATCAAAGGTGTAAAATGTAATGACTGACCTATCCAGGAATTCTAATGGTGCTGTTCCCACCCCCACCTCATCTTCATTTCTTTTCATTTATTAAAATCTCTCTGTAAGGATGACAAACTACCTTCTTGTTGATTTCTTTTCTTTTTTAAATAAAGATTTCATTATTTTTATTTATGTATATATGTTTGTACCCCAGTGTATACACATACATATATATTATGTATATATATATGTATATATATATATATATCATATGTATGTACCCTAGTGTATTTATATGTACCATATGCATGCAAGTGTCCGAGGAGGCCAGAAGGCACCAGATCCTCTGGAACTAGAGTTAGAGGTGATTGTGAGCCACATGTTACAGGTACTAGGAACTGAACTTAGATCATCTGGAAAGACGGCAAACCTTCTTAAGTACAGTCATCTCTCCAGCACCCAAATTTATTTTATGTGTAATTTGAGCTTTTTCAGCTTTGGCCTGTAGGACACCTTTCATTATTTTTCTTAAGCATGTCTTTACTTTCTGGCACTGCGAGATTTGTGTGCCATAAAGCTCACCAAAAGTACTATATAATGACCGTCTTTTGTAAAGCACTCAGTATGCAATTTATATTAATGTAAAGATGATATTAAAGGTTATCAAAGCAAAGTATCATTCATTACATGTAAATTACAGATGTCAAGCCTCAGCACACGGAGAGAGCAAGTATGACAGGTTATAAGTGCTGCAGGAGCAAAGGCTCAAGTGCCTTCAATCATTATCCCAAAAGCTCTACCACCGAGCAACACAGTGGTGCCTTTTTAATCATGTGATGCCATTTTAATGTGACAAGTCAGATACTTTTCATTTTCCAAACCCATTATCTATTCTTGTAGAAATGGGAGTTCAGTGGGACAAAGATGTGGTATTAAATACGATTGTATTTCTCTAGAAATATTCATGAAATGAATTAACATAATTTGGGTTATGTTTGAAATCCTGCATTAGCTATTCTGTCTAAAATATCCACTTGTAGGAAGGAGGCAGGATGCGGAATTATACTCGCATTCATGTCAGCAGCTGGATTGGAATCTTGACGTTCACTTTTCTTGTGGTGGTCAGCAACAGCTTCTCAAAGAGAAATGAAAGGACAATAGGAGTGATTCAGAAGAACGGAACAATAAGTGGGGAAAGGAATGTTCATTCGTAATTTAGAGAAAATGAAGATGAAAAATCCTCAAGTTTTGAATAGTATCGACACTTGGTTAAGGCATTAAAGACAGGACACCCCTCAAGAAAAACAGAAGTCTTATTATCAGTCTTTTTTTGTGATAAAATGTCGAGCTTGTCATTTCAGGAAGTCCATTCAGACTGTGGAATAAGGGTGTAGGTCTTCAGATCAAGAAAGAGAAGTTAGGCTGAGTTGCAGCTCACTTGTCTGGTACTTGCTCTCAATGGATTCAAGTCCCCAGCACCACAGAAACAAAGCGTCCTTGAGGAAGACTGTAATGAGCACTGTATTTGCAAAACGGGTCTATGCTCTTTGAGGTTGGTTGGTCACTGAGAAGCTGGCTCTGGAATTGGGGTTGCCCCCTGCCCTCATTTCAGAACCAAGTATGTTTGTTTCAAAGTGTTCTCAGAGGCCCCCTTTCTAGGGTTGGGCTGCTTCCCCTTACTCTGTGTCAGGAAGGAGACTACAGGAAAACAGCCCAAGAGTAAAAGCACTGTGTCCTTGGAAACAGAAGGCGAAACATTTCCAACAGAGGTCACCATTGTTTATCCCATGATATAAAAGTACGGGCTATGGGAAGAAGCTAGGGACTCCAGTCCAGTCCCTCTGCTTCCTGAGTCAGTTTCTGCTAGAAATAGGTGTTGTGTGGACCTGATTTGATGATGTTCCGCTGTCTCTGGCCATCAATTCTTTTCCTTTGGCTTGCTATATACTTACTAAAGTCAATAAAATAAGTGTAGCTGTCATAGATCCTTCTCTGGATGATACAAAATACAGACCAAGACTCGAAATACCTTTTATCCTTGTGAGGTTGGCAAAGCAATTCAATTTAAAGGTTAAGATTGAGACTAATGTTAAGCAGAGAAAGCAAGCTCTTTCTCTCTACAGTCCCTTGCTGGTTGTGGCATTGGCTGCACGGGACTTTGTGATGTCCAGATAATTCTGGTAGATTTCTTCAACAGTGTTCAATGACTTTATTTCTTTAAAAACTGTTATTTGTATGGGTCTTTTACCTGGATATGCACTACCTGTGTGTAGTACCACAGAGATCAAAATAGGGCATCAGATTCCCTGGAACTGGAGTTACAGATGGTTGTGAACCAGCATGAGGTTGCTGGGAATTGAACCTAGTTCTCTGGAAGGTAAAGCAAAACTCTTCATCATTTTGACTTATGGCTATGAGAATGCACGGGTCAGCAACCACAAATTTTTAGCATCCCAAGTGCCAAGTCACCATAAATCTAGCTCAGCTATTTCCATATACACATGCCTAGCCATTTTGGGGGTGGTGGGAGTTGAATGTCTTTGAGAGAGAATTAGGATGGTCTAATGATCTGGGGCTTAGCCAAGGCAGCCACTTTCAGAAAGAGACATATTTCAGGCCAGTTCTTGTTGAGTTTAGAGGAGAATGTTCTACTAACAGAAGGTTAAGTTAGGCTCTGAACCTCAGTGTCAACTGCAGAATTATAAGGTTTCATTCTCTTAATTAGACCATGGATGCATCAAGACATGTAACAAGCAGGACCGCTATAGGGACGAGCCTTCTGTTTCTTGTGTAGTCTAGGTTGTTGTGACACCCATGGACAGTATGTAGAGAAGGATGCTGCTGCTACTCTAGGTTTTAAAGCCCTGACTGAAAGTCTCTCCTCTTTCCTCTGTCTTACGCATCAGGATCATGCTATGTGTCCCAGGCTAGCCTTTAAGTCCAAACTCATTAATGTCATCACCATCCTGGCCTCAGCTTTAGGACTGAGTTTCCCCCACCCCACTATATTTCTAGAGAAATCCTAGGCTTCGAGCAATGTACAAATGATGCTGCATTATTATTCACCGGGTATGCAAGACAGGTCTCCACTGGGCATGGGGTCAGCTTTTATTTGTCACCTTTGAGTTCACTAGTCCCCAGCCTCCATTTGCAGGGGCCAATGATCTAATTCCTCACTTGCCTCGAGTTCCCTGTTGCCTATTTTGTCTCTAGCCTAGCTCACTATCTCTTCCTACCAGCAGATGGTGGAAAGTGGAAAGGAAACAACGGGCTGCTCAAGGAATGCGGTTGCAGACAAGTCTCTTTGGCTGAAAGGTGTGGTGGAGAATGGACTCTAAAAACAGGAGCTCCTGAGTTGCCTAGGAATTCCTGTGAATTTCTATCTTCATTTTAGTGTCCACTTAAAACTGTTGTCTATCCAGGTTTCAGGGTCAATAGAGTACAGTGATGCCTGATGGAGGACCAGCCAATCTTTGTCTCTGGATCTAGAAACACTCCTAAGCAGCAGAGCCGCACACCTGGTCTGGGTACCACTGGGCCAGTGTAAGGAGGGTCTAATCTTGTGAGGGGCGGTGTCCAGCATCGGACCGCTCAGCAGCCTGACTAAGCCCTTCTCTTTGGGAACCTCTAGCCCAGTACTTCCCACAATACAAACTCGCGCCTGGTCAGCCAGTACTCCAAAGCCACAGCCAAAGGCCCCTTCCTCCCACAGCACCCCCCCCCAGCAGCCTTCTTCCTGCTATTCTGTGTTTCCTTCGGGAGAAGGGGGTGTCACCTGTTAATAACCCAGCAAGTGTCCGGCTCTTCACCAGCCGGGGGCTTCCCCTACCCCAGCCCTCCTTCCCCGGGGTTCCACCTTCAGGCCACCTTTTCCACGTGCCCCACAACTCCGACGCCCCCACCCCCAACGGACCCCCTAAATCTCCTCCAGTCTCGAGGAGTCTCGCGGCATTTCCCGGGGCGTGAGCCGAACACAGGCGGATAGGGGGCAACCCGCTGCAGAGCTCCAGCCCGGACAGAGCGGGAGGTGAAGGGGGTGGCCAAGCACCGCAGACAGAGGAAGAGTCCCGGAGTCGGGCTGGACACTGCTCCGGCCCCGCCCCTCGGCCCCGCCCCCGCCTAGCGGCCGCGCCTCTCGGGCGGGCGGAGCCGCTGAGCCTCGCCGCGGCTGGAGGAGGGGAGAGCAGGCTCCGACGCCGCTGCAGGGCACTGGGCTGGGCGGTGCTTTTTTTTTTTTTTTCTTTCTTTCTTTCTTTTTTTTTTTTTTTTCGCAATTTCCACTCGCAGAGAGCAGGAAACTCGGAGCAGCCGGGTGCAGCGGGGCCGCGATGCAGCAGCAGCAGCAGCAGGAGTCGCCCCAGGGCAGCAGCAGCAGCCTAAGCAGTAGCGGGCGGCGCTGAGCTGCCACCACCGCCGCTGAGGAAGAAGCCGGCCCAGCAGCAGCCGCGTCCCGACGCTCGCGCCCCCGATCTCCGCGCCGCGACCTCGGCGCCCAGAACCCCACACCCGGTTCCGCCAACTTTCACGCTGCTTCGGCGGCTCGGCTCAGCTTGGCGCCAATGGGTGAGTGCAGGGGCCGCTCGAACCTTCAGCCCATCTGTGTGTAGGTCGGCGCGCCCATCCCGGGACCGCGGACCCCGGGAGGGCGCCCTGGAGCAGGGCCGGGAGAGTGACAACGCGCAGAGAGCCCTCCCTCGCCTTGCGGACCCCGATTCACTCTCACTTGCTTTAGTGTCCCTGCGGAGCTGGCGCGCGGCACGGACTGGAACCCGAGGGGGGCCTGAGCGGAGAATCGCGGGGGCTGGCTCGGGGGCTGCTTGGGTTGAGGGATTCAGGGGGTGTGGTTGGCTTTTTCGGGTGGGCGGGGAGAGTTTCTTCTTTCCCATTCTCCCACCCAAGTGCACCCCCCCCCTTGCGCTGCGGACGCAGGTACCAGGATTTGGTGGGCTCTGGCCCTGTACAGGGCTCTTGGTGCCTCTCTGAGCCATCCTGAGAAGAACCTTGAATGTCGGGGTCTTTGGGGGAGGGTTAGATTCCCCGTACTGCCAGATGATGCTGGTGGTGGGAGGTTTGGAAACGCCCCAGTACGGGGCATGGGGGCATGGCTGGCTGTCCCAGGGTCTTGAGCTCTTCATACACTCCTTACCTGTGCCTCCACCTCTCACTTTTCATCTTCCTCAACGCTGAACCCCTCTCCTCTCTGGTCTACTCAAAGGCTACTTCCTGTATCCTCCTCTAAGTCTGAAGGGCCAGGAGCTGGAAATGGTGATCCAGTTTTTGATTTACCTAGCAAACATAATTTCCATGTAGGCAGCTGACATTAGGTCTTCTGGGTTCCTTTTATTATAGACCTGACCATGAGGGAACCACCTTACTGCCCAGAGGAGCTGGCACTTTATTGAGAAAAGGACTTGTGATTGTCTGCTCTCTATTAAACGTTTGGTTTACCTGGGTAATAGCCTTGCTGATGGCTAGTCTTTGCTTTTTATGCCTCCAGCAGATGATTTTGGGGTGTTTCTAGGCCAAGCATAGCAGTCTGCACATTATAATAAAGCAGTATAAAGTGAGACTTTTTGTATGCAGGTAAATAGGCTCTTATACCAGCCAGCAAGAAATAAGCAGGAGTCAGAGGGTGTTCATACATACACAGCAAGCCACTGGAGGAGAGCTCCAACCCAGGAAGTTGTTCATTAGTGAAGTTCAAATCCCTTTTGTGACTGTTTACCAAAATGAATTTCCCTTTGTCAAAGTGGTAATGACTGGGTGGCCTCTCAGCTTAAATAGCACTTTTCTCAGTGCCCCTTTCTGATAATCATAGTACTCCAGGTCTAAATGAGTTCCTTTATCATATGACTTCTTTTTTTCCCACATCAGAATGACATATTCTAGTGTTTAATATTTATCCCCTCTACCCGAGGCTCAGTGACCATTGGGACGGCATTGTGTTGTATGGTTTTCTTCCATGCCTGGTGCAAATCAGACTCAGAATCAATGTTGAATGGATGGGTGGATGGCATGAAATGCCATGGAGGACATGACACTTAATTCATACTCTTGTTTTGCCTTGACGAAGGTGACTTATTCCATTGTCAAAAGAAAATGCTTTAAAACCCCTATAGGTCATTTTGGAAATTCACTGGTTTCTCTCCCGAGGTGATAAGAAATGTTTTTGGGATCACTTTTCCTTTGTGGTGGATTCCTGAAAGAGTTATACACAAAATGAAGTTGCTGGTCTGCACAGGCAGGCTGTGATTTGTAGATCTCAATGGAAAGAGGATGGAGTCTCCTTTAAGAAGCAGAGGACCTCTTTATCATTGTGATCTAAACTGTTTGCATTCTTTAGGCTCTCTTAAGAAGAAGAGAGAGTGCGTCTGCAATTTACAGTATCATTTTAAAATTGTAGCCATTATGCAAGTAGGGGTGCAGCAATCAATTATTATTTATTTTAGGAGTTTTTCTATAGAGGCACCAAGAGTAAAATGAATGCCATTTAATTCATTATAATGTGCCTAAGTGGGATTTAAGGTGCTTGCAGTTTGTGGGCAAAAATTACCTGCTGTTTTCTAAAGAGTCCTTAGTGGTATATTTGCAATGAAGCACTGATATTTAATAGTTGGTTCTATTTGTTTTCTAATAGCAAGACTTGGTAGTGTAGTGCTAGGGTTCTTTGCATACTACACACACAGAAACACACAAAAACACCACATACATATACACAGACACACGCAAAGACACACATACACATATTACACACAGACACAGACATACATACACAAAGAGACACACACACAAAGACACACACAAAGGCACTCTAGCACACACACACACACACACACATACACACACACACACACACACACACACACAGTTCCTTTCTCCAAAGCTTTCCAGTTTTCAGAAGATTTCTTTTATTTGTCAATTGATATGCTTGCTTGGCCTGATGATGATTTTTCTGCTGATGGCTAACATAATCCAATCATACCATTTAATCACTAACTGAAAGTCACACAATCCCTAACCCTGAAAAGAAGTTGGCTACTTGTGCAGTGGTCTCTTGCCGAGCACAATGGAGTTGATGGGAGGGGCCTACATTGCCAGACACCGGGAAAGCCTCTTATGATTAGAGCAGTGCAAGTCCTGTGACCCAAATCTGGGAGTAGCGAAGGGTTTGCAAGCCAAGCAAATGACTTCTGTTGAAGGATTTCCAGAGTAACAATGAAGTTTGTATAGCTTAGGGCATTGCCATGTCGGTGGTAGACTATGCTAAAAGAAAGCTAAAATGAATGCAGTGCTATGCCTTTCACAAACACGTCTTGAGTTAGCATAGAAGAAAGGGCTCTCTCCTTTACTTTTCATAACCCATGGATTGAGTGAAACCTTGCTGGTTGCAGAGACTTTGGTCAGTTCCAAACTTCTAGTTACCTTTGCCCTACTCATACTCGTCCATAATGCTTGTGTTCTTAGTTTCTTAAAGTATGTACCATGCAGTGATAAAGATTTGTTTATCTATCCATCCATCTCATGTACTGATCTCCAGCTTTGTGCCTGGAAACAAATGCGTGTTATGTTTAGACCTGCCCACTTCAACTTTTCAGTCTAGTGGAGGATTTTGAGTGCAAGGGTTGCTGCAGTGTGTAAGTAAAAGTAGGAGTAAGTAAAAGAAGAGAAGGGGAATGTGGTGGAGGCCGGAGAGCTGGTGAAGATAATGTCTTTGAGGAGAGCGTGACTCATCACCATCCTCCCACCAAACCACCCTTCCTGGGAAGACACCTGGAATGCAACAAGCCGAGTTTTCTTCTCCTTGCACACCACGAGGACCATGGGGCAAGAGGGTGCGAGAGAGGCTGACTTTGGAGGTTTTTTTTTTTTTTTTTACCTGGGTCAGGTGGTTTGGGGAGCGTTTAAGGGAGCCAGACATTGCCGTGGGTTGGATCCTGCCAGGACTACTTCTGTGATGGAATATTTTAGCAAATGCTCTCTAGAATAGGGAAGAATTAGAGGCAGGCAAATTGGGGTTAGTAGAGAGCAGGAGGCATCCACATTAGCAAGACTGAAGGATGTCTGCTCACATTTGTGGTTTGGACAAAGGTTTATGTTTCGTCTATGTTCAAACCTGATTACGGGGTAGATTTGCTTGTGTCTTGTCCTGTCCTGATGCTAGTACTCTGGAGGACTGTGGATCTTCAACGGTGTACCTGAACTATGAGCACCCAGCCAGTTCCCACCAGAGGTGGTGGATGAGAAAGCAAGACTTTGTAGAGTATGTTCCATGACTAGTACTTTAATATCAGCTAGCTTTAGTCTTAGAATTTTTGTTTCCTATTGAGAAAATGACTAACCAGAAAGCTATACTAGGAAATATATAGAATAATACAGAGCAGGCTACTGAGAACATGAGAAACAGCACCAGCCAACACCAGAATCCTTATAGTGGTAGAGGACAATGGTTTTCAGAGGACAGTGCCTTAGAGAAACAAACTCCTTCAGTAGTATTCCAGCAGACCTACAAAAGCAGAGACTCTGGACAGGGGGTCTAGCAATCAGCATTTGAATACATCCTCCAGGAAGATTAAAAAATTAACTTTTCATGCACACTCGCACACACACCATGATGTACTTGTGTCAGTTAGAAGGCAGAATGTGAGAATTGGATCTCTCCTTCGATCTTGTAGGTACCAGGGATGGAGCTCTAAGGTGGTCATGGTTGACAGCAAGTCTCCTTACCTGTTGAACCTTCTTGCCAGCTCTGGTTCTGATACATGGTCTAGTATATAAGCTTCTTGTCTTACCAACCTTTAGGAGAGTGAGCCAAGTAAACCTCTGTTGTTTATAAATTACCCATTCAAGGGTATTTGGTTACAACAATGGGAAACACTCAGACACCACCTTAAAGTTCCACTTTGCATATATTATTTTTATCTTTGGTCTTCACTGCTGAGTTTTGAGACACCTTCTCCCCATTGCCATACTTCTGACGTGGAACCTGCTTTGACCTTTGAGGATGACTCTCTTTGGCCCTGCACTGATGGTGCTCTAGAATCTGTTCATGCCCTGGTAACTCATAAACAGTGTGTCCCCTATTCCCAAAACACACAATCACAGTCCTCAGAATCTTTGAATTAACTTAAATTGCCTTTTGGGTCTGGAAACCCCTTTTCTTGCTTCTTAGACACTCTATGTACTTACTCCCAGTTTTCTCTACTATGCTTCTTGCAGTGTCTAGTTGAACCCTAAGTATAGCTCTGGAGTAGACCTCCTTTGCCTACTCTCTAGCAAATGCTTTACAATCTGAGTGCCTTAGAGAATCTGAAGCTGGGTAGGCACTCCATACCTTCTCTTACCATGAGCATCTTCTGAGTCTTTACCCATATAGCACCTTCCTTTGGGCGTGTATATTACTCTTGAATGCTCTGTAGTTTCCTATTCTGTATGAGTTTCCTATTGCTGCTGTAGCAGATTATCACAAGGCTGATGTCTTAAAACAACAGGTCCAAGGTTTAGAATGAGTTTTATAGGGTCAATTATCAAGGTGGAGGCAGGGCTGCATTCTTTCTGGAGGATTTTTTCTTCTCATCTTGTTCAGTTTCTATTTCTTCTTGTATTGGCTTGGTTCATAACTGCATTTTTCCTGCCTCTGCTTCCCCCTTTCCAGTATAAAGACTGTTATTTACTACACCCATTTTAGAATCAGGGCACCATCCTCTTCTCAAGAACCTTAACTTAATGAGTCTCAGGCTCATGGAGAATTTTGAGGGGTCCATTATGTAGCTGCCATACCCCTCATTCATATTGTGAAGACTGCTCCAAAGATTACTGCACAATGCTACATCTTGTATGAAGTCTGTCATCTCCAACTGGGCCCCCCCAGCTCCACTGCCCTGGCTCATTGCCTGGCATACAGCAATGGTCATATGCTAATGAATGACTGAGTAACCCTTTCACCCAGTGTGGTTACTGCTTGCAATTCCTGAGACTCTGGACTGCTGGGAGGGGGTGTTGGGGGAGACAAAGAGAGGAGGGGGGGAGGAGAGGGTAGGGATTCATTCTTTAAAAACCCCTGGGCAAAGTAGGTTAGCAAGGTCTGTTTGCAAAAGCTCCCGGAGGCCTAAAGAGTAACACCTCATGCGACTCACAGCTTCAGTGAAGAACTACAAGTTTCAAGATAGAAAATTCTCCCTGGCTCTGGTTCTCAAGTCTCAGTCTCTGGAATTGAAATGCTGGACTATTCCTTTCTGTCATGGCCTATTCCATTTGCTGATGAGGCCGAAGCTCACAGAGGCATAGTGTATGCCCCCTTCCCCCGGCAGCAACCCCTGACTCTCATATGGAAGAAACAGCTATGCCCAACTACTGGGTTATCTAAAAATGGCAAGCTCCCACTTTAGTGCTTTTTGGTGTAATTCTTCCCAACAAAAGTGGTATATATGTGTCTGTATGTGTGTCTGTCTATTTGTCTGTCTGTCCATCTGTCCATCCACCAATCCATTTATCCATCTTTCCCTCACTCCCCCCTCCTTCCCTCCCTTCCTCCTTCCCTTTCTCCCTCCTTTCCTCCCTCCTTCTATGGTACTGAGGATTAAACCCAAGGCTTTAGGATTGCTAGGCAAGGGATCTTGCACTGATCTACATCCCTAGCCCATTTATTTTAAAAGACAAAGTCTCATTATGTAGTTCAGGCTGGCCTGGAACTTGTTATTTCGTTGAGATTTGGTCTGAGTTCCTCCTCCACTTCCCAAGTGCTGGTATTACATGAATATACTACAACACCTGTTTTCCAGTATGTTTTAAAAGACAGTTTTGAGAAAGATATATCTACCGTGCAGTTGCCTGGTGTTTGATATATTACATGATTAATTTAAAACTTTGCAATATATATATATATATATATATATATATATATATATATATATATATATATATGACAATTTACTATTTTAAGTTTCCAATTCAGTACTATAAAAGCATATTCACCATGCTCTGAAACCATCACCACTGCCTAGCTTTAAAACTGCTTTAAAGTCATTTCTCCATAGTGCTTTTCTAAAGGGAAGCTCAGAGTGCCTGTCTTCTAGGGGCTCCTGGGCCTGCTTGATACCTTAGAGAAAGTTTGAAAGCCAAAGGCACCCACCTTACTTGAGATTTCTAAAGGAATACAGGAAAAAGAAAGCAGGAGTTAGTTGTTTTGAAAATGCTTTGGCCCTTGTTTCCTCTGGGAGGCACTTCATTTTGATTTCCCTCTAGATAACTTTCCTACATACATTCCTGTCATTCCAGGGCAGAATTTGGCTATACTGTTATATCCTGAAGCAGTTAGTATGAGTTGCTTGTTTGGGAGTCCCTGGGATTTATTGAGAATACCTGAATCCTGGGAGAAAACACTGCAATGCCGAACTGATCCCTTGATTTCACACATCCAGGGTTGATGGCGCTCAACCGTTTCTACTCTTAAATTCTCTCCCATAGCAAAGGGTCACTGGTCATGAAAAGCATGTGTTTTCCAACTTGGTCCTTAGTTATGTGGATACATATCTTTTGGGCAGATTTGTTCTTTTCATTAGGGGATACTTAATCAAAGCAGATTATAGCTGGTGCTCTTTACCCCATTGATAAACTGTGCTCACATTTAGCTTTAGGAGGAAAAAAAAACTGTAATAGTAAAACTCATGTACTGTTTGTTGAGGGTTTAGTTGTCAAGCAAAGCCCTTTGCTTGTATTTTTCCTTCCAGTAGCCAGGAAAGTAGTGTGGAACAACCTAGGAGACTGTCCCCAAGTAGAGGAGACAGAGAGGGAAGATGAAGTGCAGTTACTCTTGCTACTTCCCCACCATCTTAGATTGTATACTATACATATTTTGATGCTCATTAATCACTCATTTTAATAGTGCATTTAGATCTTTAAGTACTGTAGAACAGTATGTATAGACTGTAAATTATCATCTCCTTAAACTTCAACTCCTTACTGATCATAGCCTGTAAACACCAACTCTTGTGTTTTTACTGATTTTTCCCCCTCTGGACTGTTCTAGACTTGGAAGACTTGAAACCCTATTCTAGGCCTGGTCCTCTGAGGCTATACCCGTTTTATCCATTACCTGCCACCTCCCTGTGCACTTGTAATTAGCTTGGTGTCCCATCTAATTATTCCAGTTAGTTCTTTTCTTATGTGTTTTTACATCCTGAAGCAGTTGGCATGAGTTACTTGGGAATCACTGGGATACACTATGATGCTTGACCTTGTTTTAGACAAGATTTGGAAAGACCTTCCTTGATTTGCTGTCTTCTCTCCTTCCTCATGGATCTTCATTGTCTTCACCAGATAGTTTTTGGAGCTGCTCTGCCTACACATTTTACATGCCAGCTTCTGAGTGAAATTCATTTGACTTGAAAGAATTCATAAATGAAGTTTGCCTTTCTCCTACCTTGGTCATTAAAACAAAACAAAAATCACCCTTTATAATTTGATTGAAATGAAATATTTAAACCACTTACCTAATCCCTTTGTTTGCAGTAAACTACTGTTCTTTGAGAGGTGTCACTGTGGTACCTTGGCTGGTCTTGGAGCTCTAGGACTCAACAGATAGCCCTGCCCCAGCCTTCTGAGTAACTTGGACCACAGATACTATGTTGACTTCAACACATTATTCGATGGAAAACAGGTGGCAAACGAGAAAGAGCCCATCAATGAATTAATTTGGATACCTAAGACAGTTTGGGTGGGGTGTTTAATTGATGGTGAGTTTGAGCTACTTTTGACCATCAGAAAACAATGAGAGAAAAGTCATTTTTTGGAGAATCCTGGGCGTGGGGGTGGAGTTGAGAGGGTGAGAATTGTTACCAATTAAGAAACTGGGAGCGAGGAACAGTTCTTAGCTGCTGAGCCATCTTTCTAGCCCAACTTATCATTATGTTTAATGGTATATTTTTGAACAGATTACACATCCACAATATTCAGAATTCTAAAGCAAAGTAATGTAAACATTTAAAGGCCTTTCTTAGGTTTGATGGCATGAACTTTGATTGAGGAGAGCCTGGGTATGTGAGACACTCAAGAAAACAAAACAAAACAACAACGAAAGACCCTCTTTTCCATTCATGCCTTCCAGATATGCTGTGACCCTTCTCCTAAATGGTTGATAGTTTGTTTCTAGAGTTTTTTTTTCCCCATAGGAGGTTTCGTACATAGAGGTAGATAGTTATCTCCATTTCCCCCTAGTTTCTTAATGTCACAATTGATGGATGATGAGTACATTTCTACTTCATTTGAGGGTTTTGCTCTCTGAGGATGTGTTTTACAATTTATTTATGTCTTAGTCCATCCATCCATTCATTCATTTATCTTTGCCGTGGTAGGGATGCAGCCCAGGACACTGCATATGCTACACAAGCACTTTTAGTCAGCTGCATCCCTAGCTCCCTCACCGTATTTGGCAGGACAGTATGATGTTTGGAAAACTTATCTAAGATACTGTTACAATCTGGAGATTGGACTTGTCCATGCTCCTAAACGGTGAAACACTTCATCCTAATTCTTAGCTGGTCTAGTTCTAAGTTTTTGGCTGAGTTAAGAAGTGTTTTTTCATTGGTCTTGATGTATGTATATGTGTATGTGCGTGTGTGTTTGTGTGTGTGTGTGTGTGTGTGTGTGTGTATACACCCAGAGCCCACTGATCCAGGAAACAGGATATTTATTCTCAGTTTCATGGTCCTCTCATGCAACCCAAGGATGCCTGCTGAAGGAGAGCCTGGAACTGAGGTTAGGCAGCAGTACAGTGGCTGTCTGTCCTTCTTGTTCCCATTATCTTTATACAATGTGTTCACAGAGCTTACCTGTGAGCTTCCATGTGCGCACGTGGGTTCTTCTCAGTTCCAAATTTTTGCTTGTGAACTCTGGATGGGAGTGGAATCTGAATTCATCCATCCCTACACATGGGTGGTTGCTCTTCAGCCCAGGGAGGACAGTACCTAGTTGTAATCCCCATGGAAACGTTTAATGAGGCCTACTTGATGGCCAACATATGACAGTTACCAGAGGTTCTAGGACACATTGATGGCTCTGAAGTCCTGCCTTGAAAAGTATTACCTGGTGTGATGGGACACTTTTGGGTCGCTCTTGGGACAGGCACAGCCAGAATAAGTGTCATGTGTCCATTTGTCCTATTTTTCTCTTAACAAAGGGGTGACTGATGAGAGGCATTGTGGAGTTTCCTGTGTGGAGATGTGGTCATCAAGATGTGTGTGTATGCATTTTCATGTTTCTCCTTTGAGAGCCTGTATTGTTTAACCGAGTTCAGTTTTTGGTTTTTAGTTGGTGGCACTTAAAAGGCAGTTGAAGTCACTTGGCTGGGTTGGTGACAGCACTCCATGGGGACAGAGCACCGTTGTGACATTGTCTGGTTCATTTTAGGGAACCTGTGGGTTTTTACATGGAGGAAGAGATGAAGCTATTGTGAAAACCAGCTATAGGCTGCTGGGTTAACCCCTGAGGCTATTTGAGCTCAGGGAAAGGGACCAAGGGACTCTCCCATCCAGCTTCCTTCTGGCTGGCTGCTTTTCCCTCTGTCCTACCTTCTCACCCCCCCACTGTTCCCTCCCCACCTCTTTCTTATCCCTCATCTCTCTCCCTTCCTCCCTTCCTGTTGTCCAGCACCCTCACATTTTGTCGTCCTCCACTTTCAAAAACATCTACTTCCTCTTCTCATCTCCTCTCTGTTACCCTGTCTGTCCCCGAGCCCCACCCCCACTGTCTACCCAACCTTTTCATCCCATACAGCCTGAGCCCCTGCCTCACTTATGTTCATTCCTTCTTCTTCCTCTCCACCCTTCTATTGTACCTAGCTTGCCCACCTTCCTCCCCCTCCCATCTGGTACATATACCACATCCCTCTCTTCCCAAATCACATCTTTATTTCTCCACGTCTCCCTTTCCTGCATTTTTGAGACAGGCTCTCATTTTGTATTCCAGGCTAGCCTCAAACTTACAGCACTTCTGCCTCAGTCTCCCAAGTGCTAGTATTAGAAATGTGTGCCATCACCAACGCTTTCTACTCTGGGTTCTTCCTATAACTCAGCTCTCTCCCTTGAAACCCCTTTCTTTTTCCATTTTCCCAACCCATTTGTTTCCAACAATCCCGATGATCTCTCTCACATCCTGTTTTTTTTTCCTTTAAACCCTCTCTCACAGAGGATTCATATGTGCCTCAGATTTTCAACTGATACCATTATCACTTTTGCTCAGTCTTGGAGCCAGTGAAAATATTGTTTATCTCTGTGGTCTAAACTTAAGCTGGCCATGTGCAAAAAGGTTGTGGGGAGATGTATGCTCTCCCTTGGAGAGAGGAAGCTTGGAGGGTATCCACCCTTTGTCCCTGCTGACAGGGCTCCTTAAAGGCAGGACAAGCTAGTGGTGTGTGTGTGTGTGTGTGTGTGTGTGCGCGCGCGCGCGTGTGTGGTGTGAGTGAGCTCTTCCCAGTGGACGGCCTGTCTGGCGTCTTGGGGAGCAATAAGTGTCCTCTCTCTCTGGAGGAGTATGGAGGACTTAATCTACTGAGAGACTGGGAAAGTCTAAGACACTGGTTTTTTTTTTTTTTTCCTGACTGCAGTGTTAGCTAACTTTAAAGAATTTTTATTTATAAACACATAATGGCTATATTGCAGAAATTAGTAACTTATCAAACAGGAGAACATCAATCCATCACCCGTACGATTCTTAATACAATCTCTATCATTTTATTTTGGTATTTTTCTTTAAAAAATATATTTCTTTTTGTCAGAGCGGGATGGTTATTGGTAGGTCAGATGACAAGCTTGGGTGTTTGCTCTCACCCTGCACCTTGCATTTGAGACAGGGTAGTTCTTTGCAGCTATGCTGCACATCCCACATTTGCTGGGCTTTGAGAATTCTCCTGTTTCTATCTCCCATCTTGCCACAGAATTATAGACTCATGTTACATGGGGTCTGGAGACCCAAACTCAAGTTGTCATGCTTGTTCAGGGAAGACTCTTACCTGCTGAGCCATCCCTCAAGCCCAGCAATGATATTTCTTTGGGGGATTTTTTAGTATATAATTCTGGATATGTATACATGATATGTGCACACACATATACATCTTCCTGTTTGGACTTAATTTCATAATGCTTTTCTAAGCTGGTACTTTTAGTAGCTAAATTTTTGAACTCATATATCTTAATTTATGTGGCAATTTATCTTAACATTGACTTTGCTTCTATGATGTTTGCATTATAAGCAAGGATGCAAAAATTGTTCCTCCTTTTAAGATTTATGTTTATTTTTGTAGTTATGCATATGTCTATCTATATGTGGTTATATGCCCATGAGGGCAGTGTCTATGGAGGCCAGAAGGGGGCATTGGATCCCCTGAAGCTGGAGTTATAGGAAGTTGTGGGCCACATGAGTGCTGGGATCCAAACTCAAGTCCTCTACAAAAACAGCAAACAAACATTTAAGTGCTGAGGAACCATTCCAGCGTCCATATTTCCCCTCTTTTACCCTCAAGGAAACAAAGTGGTAGGCAGTATAGCATTTTCTATTCGTCTCTTGTATTTAAGTACTTCTCAACAATTGGACGGGTCTGTTTGGATGAGTACAAGAATGACTTTAATTTGGTGCTTTATTACCTGTGGCCTGGTAGAAGACTTGCCCTCCTCCCTCTTCATGTTATATATATATATATATATATATATATATATATATATATATATATATATATATATATACCCACAGCACACACATACACACTATTTATTATATATTGTATTATATATCATGTTATATGTTATATATGATAATATAATATATGAATATGATAATATATACATGTAGTAATATATAAATATATCATGTTATATATATTTTTTCCTTCAAGAAGCTATATGCCTTACTGCAGGGAGAAGATGAGTGGTTCCATCCCTCTAAAGGAAGTATAGGAGGCTTTCCTGCCCCATACCATTGTACCATCCATAGTGATTAACCATTGCTCTCACACAGTGAAAAGGGAAACTCCCTGCTGGCTTGCTTCTTTCTCTTCTCTTTCCCTACCTTCTTTGCCTTTCCACTATCTGACTGGTATTTGCATGAATGTTACTTTCTGGAACCACAGAGCACCATCCATGTCTCAAAAAAATGTATGCTAAAAGCAGGGTATGGTGGTATGCATACCTGGAATCCCAGCACTCAGGAGGCAGAGGCAGAGGCTCGGTTGCAAGTTCCATGACAACCTGACATACACAGTGAGACTTACTCCATCTAAAAACAAAGTTCAGTAGTGGGTGTGGTGGTGTGTGTATTTGTCCTTTTATCACTGGGTGACAGGCAACAGGGGGAGTGCTATGATTATGAGTCCAGCTTCAGTGATAGAGTGAGTTCCAGGCCAGCATGGACTATGGAATGAGATCTAATCCCAACAAACAAACAAACAAACAAACAAACAAACAGATTTAAGCTCCAAAGATGATCACAATGAGTGACTAAAACCATGAACAAGGACCCAGTCTGGAAAACCATCTGAAAGCCTTGCTCATTGAATAAGTTTTCTTAATGGACAATCTTACGTTAATGAATTATTTGCTTACCCATGTATCCACTAAATGTCAGCTTGCATACTTGATAAAAATGCTAGTTGAATATTTATGATGACCTTCCAGGGGCAAGTTCCTTTGAAAGTTGTAAAATTTACAGATGTTATATAGCATTAGTAGTAATGTGTGCCATAACCTCTCTTCTGTTACTTTATCAAATTCTAACTGTAACCTGTAAATTCGTTGGGTAAACAGAATAGTTGACTTGGTACTTTGTATGCTGGGATCCAATTAACATAGGCACGTGTTTATTGGTGTTTGTTAACTGTAAAGCCTTAGGACACCGGGACTGGAAGATAATCTGCTTTTACCCAATGCCACATTTTGCTTAAGTTTCCTTTGCCTATTCGGAGGAGATTGTGGGTGTGGTCATTTCAGGAACCACAAAACCAGCAGTTGAAACAGAAGGGCTCTGAGCAGATTCTGCTTATCCAGAAAGAAGCAAAAGTGTCCATTTCAGGAAATCCCATCAGATTTGAAAACACTTTTCTGAGCTTTAACAAACTCTAGTAGCTTCTAAAACTCCCTCCTAGTTGGAGATTTAGAGAAAATCCAAATAGGTTTGCTCAAATGACTAATGTTGAAGTTCCCCTTACAAGAAAAATATTTCCCATGAGCCCCTATTTTGCCTTAAACGTTTGAATGTTTATTATCAGTTCTTTATTTTATTTTGGTAAGGTATACATAGCATAACTTTACTGATTTGGGTGCTGGGGAGATGGCTGAAGCAGGGCAAAGTGCATAGCTGCCTGAGTGATCCTGATGACCCAAGATCAATTCCCAGAACTCACGTAAAAATATCCATATGTGGTGGTGTGTATCTGAAGTCCCAGCACTTCGGGGATGATGGTGGTGGTGATGGTGGAAGCAGGAGAATTGCCTAGAACCTTTCCAGATGACTAGTTTGGAGTGTTCAGAACTCAGCAGAAACAAGGGAGACCCTGCCTTAAGACCTTAAGAAGTTAGAAAGCAAGAACCAACTGTGGCACATATGTAACTCACACACACACACACACACACACACATGCAAACACACATGCACACACACACACGCACACACAAACACACACACGCACACACACACACATACATGCAAACACACATACACACACACACACACACACACACACACACACGCGCGTGCGCGCTCCACTTTCAAGTATGAAGCTGAGTGTCGTTAAGCACACTGACACTGTGGTATACCGACACCATCATCTTTCCTAACTGAAACACTTACTGTCTTCCTGTCTTACTGTCTACTTGAGGTCTCTGCGATTTTACTTCTACGTACCTCTGATGCAATCATACCGTGAGTTCACCGATTCTTTGGTGACTGGTTTATTTCAGTCAGCATATTACCTCTAAGGTTTATCCATCTGATAGCATGTGTCAGAATTTCCTTTTTAATTGCTTTAAACTATATAATAATAATGTTACTTGAAAACGCAGGCACTTAACTACGTATAAACTGCTTTTGCTTTTAGCTCATTTACAAATATAAACCTGAAATGGATTCACAAATTAAGCATAACTTAAGCTGCTGAAGTTCAAATCAACACCCGTAGAGGCATGGTGATGTTTCAGAGATGAAGTTGTTGCTTGGCTTTGTGCCAGGCGCTTGGTGGAATCTTTCATGTACACTTGTGTCTCCTGTTTTTTTTTCTTCTGTGTTCAAACCACAGGGAGAATCTGTTCTTCATACAGTTCTCACTGAATCCTTTCCATATGCTGCAAGGTATTAAAAGCGACTCTGAATGCAGATCGGATATTTGTGGACTTGAGCGGACATCATTGTCAAGGTGTGATTTGTGAGCCCATTTTTCATTGTAAGAACTCACATGGTACACGCCTGTGTTTGTTCTTTGTCCTCCTTTCTCTCTGACCTGGAAGGAACATCCCCTAGGAGTCTTCTTAAAGATCATCTTTCCCCATTTGGAAAAATAGTTTTATTATTTCCATATGTGTCTCTTCATAACAATTGCATCGTCTTGCTTAGCATTAGTTTGATAAGTGGAGTTGAAACTGGGGAGATTGGAAACTTGTTTGTTGTGTCTAGTTATTAAGTTCATTTGTTTTCTTCGTTCCATTGTCTGAGTATGTCACTGTGAGTGTGTGTGTGTGTGTGTGTGTGTGTGTGTGTGTGTGTGTGGTGTATATGTGTGTGTCCCGCCAGCTGATAGACATATCACTTCCAGTGTTTGCTTCCCACCATTCCTTCAGATGTCTCTGGCACACATGTAAAATGTGTATACTTAAAAATGACAGCAAGGAGCGATTTTGCTTTTAAGTTGTTGGAGTGTCAGAGTATGTGCAACAAGCATTTGTTCTCCATTCACGACTGAATGAGCTAATCAGTGAATGAAGAAGAAAACAAAGGAAAAATATATGCATATTCAGTATAAAAGACACTTTTTAGAAGACAATTTTTAATTGATTTTCAAATTGTATGTTTCCAAAGTCCAAACATTTCTGCTGCTCACATTCTCAACAGTGTTTGCTATCCCCGATATGTACTGAGATGTAGTTTAAGCTGCTTTTCCAGAGGACCTTCTCCGTACCCCGAAAGGTTTTATAGCCTTCTTCTTTCTCAAGCTATTGCTGACCACAAGATAATTCAGGGGGGCAAACTGTTATGTTCTGCAAGGCCATTGGAACCAGGCCCTTTCTTGGTATAGTTGCTCCTGGCTCCTTAGCACCAGTGCCCTTCCCACCATATGCAGTGTACTTAAGGAAGCTGCTTGCAGCACTGTTGGCAATTCTCATGGCAAGAACATAGTTACAGTCTCAAATGCAGCTGCATATGTCTATGGGAAGGTCATCTCCAGTGGGCTGGGGAAATGGTTCAGTGGTTAAGACTGCTTGTTGCTCTTCCAGTGGGCTGGGATTTGGTTCTAATACCAACACTGGATGACTCCCAATCACTTGTAACTCCAGTTCCCAAGAATCCTATATCCTCTTCTGGCTTCTGAAGGTACCTCTATGTGAGCACACACACATACACAGGAATAAAAGTAAAATTAAAAGAGAACAGTCATTCCCAGCTGGGCAACCATGTGCCAACAAATCCTGATGGTGGGGACATGCTTGTTTCTGTTGCCATAACAAATTACAACAAACCCAGTGGCTTAAACGACACAGATGTATCCCATAGTTCTAGAGTTCAGGAATTCAAGAGAGAGAGATGATCCTCATTCTTAGTCTTCCCAGCTTCAAGTGGCCACCTCCTCACATCACTGTGCCCTCTGTTTCCCTCATCATGTCTCCTTTTCTGGTTCTTCTGCTACCCTTTCATCTTTTCAAGTCTTCTGGAATGACATAGGGCCCGATCAGCTAATCAACAATTTTCTCCCTATCTCAAGATGTGAAGTTCAATACATCTGCAAAGACTCTTTTGCAGTGTTGAGTAACATATTCACAGGTACTGGGACTTCTGGTGTGTACACCGACGAGAGTGCACGGTGGTCATTGTTCTGTATACAGTTGGGGGAACAAAGTGTTCTGTTTCTAAGAAGAGGAAGGGGGAAATGGGGACTAGAGATGACTATCAGTTTCTGCTGTATCACATGACCACAGTTTTGTCAGGCTCATGGGTGTATATACATGTTAAAGCTCTCCAGTTGCCAGAGCTGGTGAACTTGTTTTGTTTTCCAGTAGTTCATAATTCATAGGGTTGCAGTGTTCAAGTATTCCTGCAGACAAACCATATTTTTTGAGGTCTATATCCTTTGTCACTAGTGACCAAAATGCCTATCTCTTTTGTTTTGCCACATTTCATTTATGAAGGGCATTTCCAACTACTGTTCGTGTTTTCTTGAGTGCTAAGCAGCCACCATGATCACAGTTATTAAATGCTGCATGAGTGTATCAAGATCTTCGAACATACTTAGAGCTCCCATATGTTAAAAATAAACAGAATGTGGTTGGGGAAATGGCTCGATCTCTAAAGGGCTTGCTGCACAAGCACGAGGACCTGAGATCGGGATCCAATAGTCCATTTAAAACCAAATGCAGTAGTGTACCACTGTAATCCTAGATCTTCTATGGTAAGATGGGACATGGGGAGTGGAGAATCCACAGAAGCTCCTGGGTCAGTTAGCCTGGAGTATATACCTGGCTCAAGTATGATAGAAGGGACTTTCACTTACTTTATGTCCACACACACATACACACACACACACACACACACACACACACACACACACACACACCTCATAATAGCACACTGAGGCCAGGGCCCTCTTGTGTGCCATGACCCTTTATCAGGCATTTTGTGCACATAGTAGGTAGATTAGACAAATTCCTTTCTAATGCCTTTTGGCTTTTAGTTTGTGTGTTCATCTGTTGTGGGTACGGAGGGCAGGGAGATACACAGATACTTTTTAGCATGTGCTATTAGATTGGAATGTTTGTGTAGCCCCAGATTCATTCATATGTTAATGTCCTAGTACCTAATGTGGTCCTATTTGGAGTTGGTGCCTTTGGGGACGATTAATTACAGGTTCATTCATACTCCTTGACACAGCTTGATTTAAAAATGTTTATTTTTTTGTCTCCTGCCATTAATTGCTTCCTTCTGGCAACAGAGAGCCAAGTGAGTGATTAGTCACATTCACATGCACCCATTTTTGTACACGTTAGAACAAACTCTCTGTAGTGGTGACTTAGGGAATCTCTAGTAGCCAACAAGACTCATCTGTACTTTGTGGGCTCTAGCAGCCCCTCCCCACAGCTTCCCTGGGCTTTGCTGTCTTTGCCTGTTCCAGTCTCTCCTTATTGTCCTGGGCTCTGCCTTGGGAAATGTTGTCCTTCAGCCTATAGCTGACAGTTCTTGCTTAGGAGGCTGAAGAATATAGTAAACTTGACTACAGTAAGTCATACATGTGCATCCTACTAGTTATGCGTGGGAAGAAATCACCAGTTGGCGAAGAGCTATTTATTTTTGAGAGGAGCTCCTGAGAGCTCTTATTTGCCTTTGTTTTCCTTGGATTGTTGGAAAATGGAAGAATTTGAGCTTTGTTTGTAGCCATCTTTAATTCTGTTCCCTCCTTCTCTCTACCCCCCAACTCAGATGCTTCCAGAGCATCCAAGAAGGATCACTGGTTGAGGGGAATAGACATATTGGTTGAGAAAAACAGGAACTTTAAGGACCCCAACATTCTTGTTCTATGTACGTTGTCCCCATCCCCTGGTTGTCAGGTCATGATAACACCCTTCAAATTTACATGGTGTGCTACCTATAATGGATGGCAAAAGAAAGAAGCATCTGTTGAATGAGAAAAAACAACATGAGTCTAAAGGCAGAGTATCATTTTCCCAAACCAGGGTAGAAATCATCATTTAATTACATACTTTATTGGCTTCCATTGGCCTGAGATTGGTGCTCAGGTACAACTGAGAAACTCATTGTTGCCTGTAGTCCTCCCTACTGTTGGCCATGTTATAAGGCATATGTATATATTTGGATGTAATTTCCCTGCAAATGACCTAACAAAATAGGCATGGGAGAATTTTGACTTTGTGATAGAATTTATAACCCCCAGATCACTTGCTTCTTATGCATGGGAATCATCTCATGGCCCCTGATTAGTCATTAACAGAGTTCTGTTTGTATTGAAGTTGCCAAGAGATGACCCATTAGTGATCAGCCTCTTATAAAGCTTGTACCTTGTTGTCGTTGCTGTCCTCCCCTAAGTTTCTCTGCCGTGGCTTTGCCACAGAAGGATCTACTTTATCATTTTTGGTTGTGGTCAGCTCTCAGGCTTTCCACACTTCCTCTTGGGTCTGTATTGAAGCACATTTGTGTGCTCTGGGCTGTGGAGAGTTGATCTGAGATATGGGAGCCCACGTGCTTATTTCTACAGGGTGCTCATCCTGCATTTTAGGGAAGTGTTGTTGGCTGGCCCCAAATGAGGGATGTTTTTCTTCTTTCCTTTGCTGATGGGACTCAAACTTTTTATCCTGAACCAGACCCTGCCATTTACAGAAGAGTTCATTTCTTTCCATTGGGGAGCAATTGCTTAGAAAATGTCCTCCTGTTTAAAACACAGTCATATTCTAAAAGGACAGTGAAAACTCCCATCAGCTGGCCTCACAGTCAAATAGTATTAACGGTGGAGATGGCAGTGTGATGCTGAGTCCCTCTGGATTGACTTGAATGTTGACAATCTGCTTTAAATGTTATGTGTGTCACTCATTTGGGGACCATCTCATGTATCACAGACAGCTCTACCTTTGGATGTTCTTACACTTTGGAGAATGGGAGGAGCCATATGGCTACTTCCTAGGCAACTGCTACTTGCTGAAAGTAGAGCTTAAGTGGCCCAACTGTCCTGGCCTTGGAAATCATTACTTTCTATTTTTAGGCTATCCCGTGTTAGCCCTAACTCCTTTCAAGTACAGGCAATAGGAATCGATGAGCAAGACCTTTGTCAGATGGGCAGTGTTAGAGTTTGAACTTTTCTTCTCAGCTAGTTGGAAGTGTATGGGACCTAAATCTATAGTAAGAAGAATGCTGAGCTTCCATGTTCCCTCCCTTTCAGCCCCATCTGTCATTTAAGCAGGGTTCTGTTTCACTGTGGATTTAGGGCACTCACCACAAGAAAATAATGTTGAAAGGAGTTAATTCTGGCTCTTTGTGAGCTTGTGGTACCAGGTAAACCAATAGCCATAAGAACAGTTTGCATTAAAAATCAAAACAAAACAAAATGAAGCAAAGCAAAAAAAAAAAAAAAAAAAAAAACAAAAAAAAAAACAAAAAAAAAACAAACAAAACAAAAAAAAGCCCAAAAAAACAAAGGACCCTCTGACATGCCTGAAGAGCAACCCTGAGACTTGGACTTAGACTCTGTGAGCTTCAAAAGGAAATTGGTGTCATCATCCTTAATTGCAAAGGATTGCGCTAAATGATAAGAAGAGGCTTACCTTCCATTGCTCAGTTCCCAACTAATAATCTTACTTTACTATACCCGTTCTTGCCCACCTTCAGTTACAAAAATAACTCTGAGTGGGTTTTCTTTTTAAAGATTTGTGTCAAACTGATACCTCATAAAATGGCACAAGCAAAGTGTTCTATTTAGAACTTGTCCTGTGACATAACAACACAGGTGTTTTTAGTTTTTGGACCCTGGTTTTGGGAATTAAGGTTAGGGGAATGGAAGACTGGTAGTAGCTATGGGCTTGGAGCTAGATTTTCAGACAAGACATGGCAACTCTGTGGATTTTGCATAGATAGATTTACTTAAGTAAAACTTGCTTATTCATTAGCTCCTAAACATGCTGCTCTGGTATTTAGTAAATAGGATTAGATGTTTCCTATTGTTACCTGTCTTATTTACATATCTGTTATGACCAAAGCAACTTTCAGAAGAAAAAGTTTATTTGGGGCTTATGGCTTTAGAGGGTGAGTCCATGATGGCAGAGCAAAGGCATGGTGGTGGCAAGAACAGTTGGGAGCTTACACTGTAATCCATAAGCACAAGACAGAGGCCACACGGAGAGAGAGAGGGGGGATTTTGAAAGCTCAAAGCTTGCCCCCCCAATAACACACCTCCAATAAGGCCACACCTTCCAATGCTTCTCAAAACAGTTCCCTCAACTAAGGACCAAGCATCCAAATCTCTGTGCCTATGGGGGGTATTCTTATTTAAACCACCACACTGCCCTAACAAATTACTACAAAAACAACACAAGTGTATCGTCTCTCAGTTCTATAGGAGTCTGATGTGGGTCTCATCTCATGTGTTTAGTATCAAGGTATCGACAAAGCTGTATTCTTTTCTGGGAACTAGTAAAAGAAATCTCTTGTTTCCCCCCCACCCCAACTTTAGGAGGCTGCCCATGTTTCATTTTTAAGTCTTCAAAGAAGGTGAGCTCTACTAGCATTTCGCCACTCTGACCTCCTTCAGTGTTTCTTCCATGATTCCCCAGGTGAATCTCCCTATTTTAATGCCAAGTGACTAGCAACCTTGTTTGCAACTTGCTGGTTATTTCTAGGTTCTCAGAATTCATATGTGGGCACTGTTGGGATGCATTGCTCTAGATATTTTACTGTCGGTGGTGTCAATAGCAGCTCATGGTGGAGGACAGTTTCCGCAGCACTGCAGGAAGTTAAGGTGGAGTTCTCAGACCAAGGCTCCTGAAAGGCTACCCTCGGGCTGGAGGCTCATGGTGAGATGGTATTAAAGGAGAGCATAGAGTGAGGTTGGCGAGTCACAGCTGGGCTGGCCAGCCAGTGAGTAAGAAGGAAGCGGGAAGATGAAGACAGGAAATGGCAGTCCCTTGGGAGAAAGAAAATAGAAGATGAGGCTGGCTACATTTGACCTAAAGGAAAGAAAAAGAAGGGCTTTTTTTTTTTTTTGTCCCGTGCTTTGGAATTGGTTCCTCTCTTGAGGTAATGCAGAAACTCTAGACTGAGTATATTTGGTCTCTGTTTAGATACGGGTTGTGCTTTTGCCACTGAAACACAAAGGCTTCAGCGTGACCGCTGAGTCCTGCAGTGTGGGTTAGGGAGAGCAGCAGCCCATATAATCAGGTCCCAGGAGAGCTCTGCTCTGGGGGTTGCAAACGGACTTGGACGTATTCACAGAGCCTTGGCCATTTTCTCAGAATCCTAAGGTATAATCTGCTGTGAAATGAACTATGCTGCTTTGTGCTTTAAAGAACTGTCAAGATCTTCTGGGACACAATAGGAGGGAACTCTGAGGGTCATTTCCCACAGTCTTATGAACACAGGGTATTCCAGCCACTGCTGACTCTTGTTAGTCAGAAGGCGCAGGGAGAGCCCTGTAGCTCTGGAAGCTGTGCTAAGTCCCCAGGGTCCCTGTGTGACTGTGGCAGAATTCAGTTAATCCACAGAAGGCCAGAGCTTTCGTTTTCTAGCCAAACGTGGGCCGGGACATATTACTTTCTGAAGAGGGCAGAGTGCTGATCTTTGTAGATTTTTCACTGTAGTTTTTACAAGAATCAGCTTGACATTAGTGTTTCCACGAGTTGCTCATGTTGCTGGTTCATCAGCTGCAGCCAATAAACCCTGACAAGTCTTTGCTGCTGGCCCACCATGCCCGGGAGGGACATTTGTTCCTAAGTTGAGTGCTTCGAGTGGGAACTAACCATCTTTGAGTTAGCATGAAAGCTAATTAATAAACCAGGGTATATTCCACTGCTTGTTTTTGAAAGCATGAGTTGATTTTAACACTTTATTTTGAGGGGCTGGAGAGATGGCTCAGCAGTTAAAGAGTCCTTGCTGCTCTTCCAGAGGGTCTGGGTTCAATTCCCAGCACTGACACGGTGGCTCACACCTATCTGCAACTCAGTCCCGGGACTTCTGACACTCTCACACAGACATATATGCATGCGAAACTCCAATGTACGTAAGTTAAAAACAAATTAAAAAAAAAAAAACAAAAACCTTTATTTTGAACAGACTTCGCTCTTGCAGAAAAGATGCAAAAGTGATGTTGGGCTGTCACATGGCTCACACCCAGCTTTCCCTACGATTGTCTAGCATCTTTCCTAATCATGGTAGTGTTTATGTTCTTGTGAGGACTGGGAAACCAACATTGGCACACTACTATTTGCTATATTGAAATTATTATATAATGCCATTAATTTTTCGACCGGGGTTCTTTTTTAAAAAATTCCTGTCTAGGATCCTGTCCAGAATTCTACCTTTCAATTGGTTGTTGCTCGATCCTGGGCTTCCACTGTCTGAGACAGTTCCCCCATCTGTCATGACCTTGATAGTTCTGAAGCATGTTGATTAGTTATTTAGTCAACTGTTCTACAATTGTGTTTTCTCATGACTAAACTGAGGTTACTTAAAATAATCTTATTTCATTTTGGAGATTAATACAATTACAACACTTCTCCTTTTTCTTTCCTCTCTCCAAACCCACCCATATTCCCATCTCTGCTCTCCTTCAACTGAAAGCTTACGGAATATCTTTTAACAATTTTGAAATGAGGAGTTTGATGGCATCAAACACTCACAGGTGCGCTGTCACTATTCCCAGGACATTTCCACAACTCTCAGATGTTTGTCTCATCTATTCTATCCTCAATTAGTAGTTATTCTCCAAATGATCCTTCCCCTGGCCTCTCTTCACCGCTAGTCTACTTTCTATGGTTGTTGGCTAGTCTACGTTCCTCATGTAGGTAGCATCATATTGTTTATTATTCTGTGTCTTGCCTCTTTGACTTAGCTTTCAAATATCATCCATTTGATACTGTGTTTCAGGATTTCCCCCTCTGCCCTGGTATTAAGGGTTGAACTCATAGTCTAACATATATGCCCTATCACTGAGCTACACTTCCCTTAAGCCACTTCATTTTTCTTTTGTTTCTGAAACAGGGTCTTTGCTGAGTTGCCCATGCTGGCCTTGTCCTGTCTCCATCTCTGGAGTAGCTATGTGGTATGTGCCACCAAATGGTCCAAGATGTTCTTAAGGTGAATCGTGGTCCATTAGAGGGATAGGTGGTACTTTGTTTATCCTCTTATCTCTTGGCAGGGAGGAATTGTGTTGTTTCCCTCCTTGGCTGTTGGGAATCATACTTAACATTACTCTTATATCACTGGGTCATGTTTTCAAAAGGAACTTGAAGAAGCTGCCCAAGCCTTAGTTTGGAAAGGTAGGAAAAGGAAGCATTCAGTTGTTCTGTCCCTCACCAAAGCTTCTAAAAGAAGACAGGGAAGTAGATTGTAGTACGGGGAAAGGAGGGGCAGAATGATTTGGAGACAAGTGTTGACTGCTAGTAGGGCTGGGAGAAGAGAAAGCCCAACCTGTTAGGTTTTTTTTTTTTTTTTTTTCTCTTTTGGTTGGTGTTGTTCAAAGCCACTGCCTCTGGAAAAAGGCATAGATGACAAGAAGCAAGCCTGCTTGCCGAAGTCAGAGTGTGGGTCTGGTGAATAGGTATGGCCTGCATAGACTCGTGTGTGTGAATGCTTGTCCTATAGAGTGGCACTATTAGGAAGTGTGCCTTGTTGGAGGACTTATGTGGGTAGGCTTTGTTCAAGCTATGCCCAGTGTGACACCCAGTCTTCTTCTGTAGTAGGATAGGATGTAGAACTCTCAGCTCCTTCTGTAGGCCCATGTCTGCCTGGACACAGCCATGATTCCTCCATGGTGATAATGAACTGAACCTCTGAACCTGTAAGCCAGTCCCAAGTAAGTGTTTTCCTTTCTAAGAGTTGCCTTGGTCATGGTGTCTGTTCACAGCAATAGAAACCCTAACTAGGACAGTAGAGAGCCAGCAGGATAGCATTCAGGACCACAATTCACTGTGGTAGAGGGCAGGCTGGGGAAGAAAATAGCACATTCTACAACCCAAAGCCAAGAGAGAACAGATGAGTTGGAAATTAAGGCACTTTAGTCTTCCCACTGTTTCACATCTTTGTGACTGTATTTCCTAACAAGAAATGGTTTATTTATAATATATAGTGTTTATTATTGTGTATTACCTGTAATGCTTAGTATGCTCAATGTAGAAGCAGGAGGATTGTGAGTTCAAGGTTAGCCTGAGGTACTTAGTGAAACCATCTTAAGAAAAAGGACTTACTGATATATATATATATTTTTTACTTACTGATGTATTTAAAGATAGATTATTTTCATGCTGTCTTCAGTTGACTTTGACAGACTGTACAGTAGGTTGTCTTGATCATTGCATAGGTTGTCTTTGAGATGTATATTTTGTCTTTTTAAATTTATTTCCTTTTCAGGTGTGACTTTGGTTGACTTTTAAAGGTATGGATAAATGAAAATTTAAGGAAAGCTGTCTTATCTATGAACTCAGATGCATTAGATTAAGAATATTTGGGTTTGGCTTTATTTTTGAGTATGGAAACTTATGGTTTATCAGTAAAGAAGTAGCAAGTACAGATGAAATAAAAATAAATGGAAGAAAATAAAGAAGAAAAACTAAGGAAATGAAATAATAAACAAAAACGTAGGTGAAAGTAAGTCCCATGTGATGGCTAACACCTGTGATCAACACTTGTACGGCTGAGGCAGGAGGAATATTACAAACTTGAGGCATCTGTGGGTTCAGGGGGACTTTGAAGCCCATCTGGGTCACAGAGTAAGGCCAGGTTTTGTTCTTCAGAGAACATAAACAAAAGATATGGGGAACAGTCTTGTGGATTTACATATAGACAAAAATACATTTAAGTCGATGTTTGTTTTGAAGACAGCAAAGAGGACTTGAGTGGAGGTGTGTGGTGCTTAAGTCTTGCCAGTAGATTAGAGACAGGGCCCGAGGGAGCATCCACCATTGCTGAAATCCCTAGGATCTGGGTGTGACACCATAGCTGCCAAGGGTCTAATTTCAATCTGTCCTACTCACTGATCAACATATTGGACTCTGGTGCTAATATACTGTTAAACTAGCATACATGGTGAAAATAAAATACAGAAAGTGTGTTGATTGTTTGAGATGAAAGTCAAAGAAAACCTCCTAAGTCATTGGACAACTTGGGAGGAAAATCATTTTAAATAAATCACATCATTACACAGCATTATCCAGTGGCCTGCTTCTTTTATGTTTCCCTTATTTTTGAGATCAATAATCACAGTATTTAGCCACATTTTTAAGGCAGAAGTCCAGGCTCCATTGACCTCAATGGTGAGATCAGTCCCCATTGAGACACCCCAGTTAAAGAACTCAGCATTGATGAGAGCAGGTTAGATGTATTCAGTGTGGATGCATAGGAGACAAGAACACCGCAGTGATGTAGTGACCCACACCTGTCTTGCTTTTAGTGTATTGACTTGAGCTTTGGAATGAGAAGAATTCAGGCAAGAAGCATGAGGTAGGCGTGAAGTATGGTCCTGAAAGGTGGCCCAAAGAAATCATTCAAAGATGATTACTTCCTTAGTTTTGGCTTTGTCCTCACCAGTAATTGCTCCCAACTGGGGATAGGGTGCTACTGATGCCTCTGTTTTAAACTTCTGTTTTACGCTTCCAAGGTGACTTATGGGGCCAAGAAAGGAGGCAAAGCTTTTTAACAAACATAGACTTAAGCTTTGACTTTTTATTGCTGTTTATATCTGTAACTCAGCCCTCTTATTGCTCTTATTGCTGTGGCTAAGACTTTTCAATGCTATACTGAGTAGAGTTGAGAGAGTGGAAATCCTTGAGTTCATATTAGTGGAAATGCTGAGTTCTCCCATAAAAATGATGTGCCTATAGGTTTGCCATATATAGTCTTTATTATGTAGAGATATGATCCTTTTATTCTGAAATTCTTTAGGACTTTTAACATAAAAGGATGTTAAATTATTTTCTCTCTCTTCAAAAATCTTTTGGGACTATCTAAAAAGATATCACCTTTAAAAAGACAGAAATTTGCCATAACTAGGAAAATTAATAAAGCAAATGTTATTACTAATATTAATTTTCTCTCGCACTTGCTAGAATTCCATTGCTTATGTAGACTTTTTTTTTTTAAAGACAGAGTTTCATATCATCCAGGCTGACCTCAAGCTTCCTGTGTAGTCAAGGCCTTGAACTCCCAATCTTTCTGCTAATACCTCCCAAATCCTAGAATTATGGGCATATACCACCATGCTCCTCTTAAGAGATAAGGTCCTGCTGGGCAGCTAATGCTGACCTTGAATTTGCCATCCTGCATGCCTCGGCCATCCCAGTAGCTGAGATGGTAGGTATGTGCCAGTGCACTCAGCTTTATGTACTCACACATTTTTATTAACATCATATTATGCATAATGTATTTCATAATGGCATTTCATATACATAATGCATTTTCTTTTTTACAACTTTATTTAAAAAACAGAGATACATGTACAGATTTTTAAAGGCATTTTGGCATAAAACTATATGAATATATTTTTGTCAGTACTTGATTTTTTTTAGAGGTTTGATAGTGTGCATTGAAATCTTATTAGTTACAATGAGCATAAAGTACATGTAAAATAAAATGTAACATGGAAACAGTCAGAGTTTTCTTGGTGTGTATAGATTGAACATAATGATTTTTAAATACCAAAATTTTCCACAAGGCTATCTTCTTAGCTCTTGAGTTATTAATGATTTAAGGTCTAGGTGTACCACACTCTGAGAGGGTGCTATACACTTATTGTTTTTTTCTAAGAAGGACTGAGGCTTCCACTTTTTGGCCTTTTTTTGTTTTTTTGTTTTTTTTTTTTTTTTTTTTTGTTTTGTTTTTTGAGCTTCATATGATCTGTGAGTTGTTTGAGGTATTCAGAGCTTTCTGGGGTTAGTGTCCAATTATCAGTGACTGCATATTGTGTCTGTTCTTTTGTGACTGGGTTACCTCACTCAGGATCATATTCTCAGGATACATCCATTTTCCTAGAAATTTTATAACGTCATTGTTTCTAATAGCTGAGTTGTACTCCATTGTGTAAATATACCACAATTTCTGTATCCATTCATCTACTAAAGGGCATTTGGGTTCTTTCCATCTTCTGGCTATTATAAATAAGGCTGCTGTCAACATGGTGGAGCATGTGTCCTTATTGTATGTTGGAGCATCTTTGGGGTAAATGCCCAGAAGTGTAATAAGTGGGTCTTTAGGTAGGACTATGTCTAATGTTCTGAGGAACCGCAAGACTGATTTCCAGAGTGGTTGTACCAGCTTACAACCCACCAACAGTGGAGAAGTGTTCCTCTTTCTCCGCAACCTCGCCAGCATCTGCTGTCATCTGAGTTTTGGATCTTGGCCAATCTGACTGGTGTGAGGTGGAATCTCAGGGTTGTTTTGATTTGCATTTCCCTGATGGCTAAGGATGTTGAGCACTTCCTTAGATGTTTCTCAGCCATTCGATATTCCTCAATTGAGAACTTTTTGTTTAGCTCTGTACCCCATTTTTAAATAGGATTGTTTGATTCTCTGGGGTCTAACTTCTTGAGTTCTTTGTATACCTTGGATATTAGGCCTCCATCTGATGTGGGGTTGGTAAATATCTTTTCCCACTCTGTTTGCTGCCATTTTGTTTTCTTGACACTGTCCTTATCCTTACAGAAACTTTGCAATCTCATTTACTCCCATTTCTCAATCTTTGGTCTTAGAGCACAAGCTACTGGTGTTCTGTTCAGGAAATTTCCCCTGTGCCTATGTGTTCTAAGGTTTTCCCCACTTTATCTTCTAGTAGTTTCAGTGTACCTGGTTTAATGTGGAGATCTTTGATGCACTTGCAGTTGAGCTTTGTACAAGGAGATAAGAAAGGGACTATTTTCATTCTTCTGTATGCTGACTCCCAGTTGAGCCAACGCCATTTGTTGAAGAGGCTATATAATGCATTTTTATCATACTTATTTCCCGTTACCCTTTCCTGTTCCCATCTTGCTTCTGCTGACCCCATCCTGTTCTTTCCTGGTCTATCTTCTACTTTCCTCTATGCAGGAATTTACTTATTTGTTTTTGGTGGCCCAGTGAGTCTCATTAGGTTTGCTCAAAGCGACCAGGTCAGAGATTATATATAGGAGCATAATATACATTAACTGCCTACAAATACTCAGGGAGGGTGGGGCCTCATTGGCCTTGTATTTCCCCAGAAATGGATAATAGCAGGTCTAGTCTTGTGCAGATTATGGGCTGATTATCTCCAGTTCCATGAGATCAAGCATGCGCGAGTGATACCATGTTCCAAAGACTTCTTTCCTTCTTTCTACTTCTATAATCTTCTCATTCTGTTTACAACCACAGTCCCTGAGCCTGGGCGGGGGAGGATGCTGATGCACCTTCTAACTGAGCATTCTACAGTCCTAGAGGCTAGAAGTTCAAGGTCAAGTGCATAACTACAGCCTGCTGATGCCGGTTTTTGTTGTTGTTGCTTGTATGTATTTTATTTCAGGGCTGACCACATTGCATTGGATAACCAATTAGGGGTCCATCCCTTCGTTTATTCTGGGTATCTTTTTGTGTGTTGGGGGTGTGTGCATGTATTTGTGTCAGTGTGTATACTTGTACTTGGGGATCCACATATATGTGTGTATGTGTGTATGTGTGAGTATGTGGGAACCAAAGGGCCAATGTTAGGTATCTTTACTAGTTACTTACCTCTTATTTTTGTAGCTGGTGAGTATCAATTCTGTCAGGCTGGCTGTCTACTGAATTCCAGGCATTCACCTGTCATTGCCTCCCCAGTGCTGGTGTCTTTCACATGGGTGCTAAGTGTCCAAATTTGGCTTATGTGTATGTAGCAAGCACTTTACAGACTGAGCTGTCTCATCGGTGCCTAATTTTCTTTATTTCTTAATATATATAAAACCTGTTATATTGGATGAGAGCCTACCCTAAAGACCTCCCCTTAAGTAATTGTATCTGTAGCATTCCTGTTTGCCAGTATGGCCACATTCTGAATTATTGGGGTTAGGAAACATGAATCTGTTGAGGAAACAGTTTAACTCATAACAACATTGAAAGCAGATCAGACCAAAGCTATGTTGCAACCATATTAGGGGGGTAGTAACTGGTGCGCAGTGAGCAAGCATATCCAAGGCTTGGGGGAACAGAGCAGAAGTCACCTTCCATATTGGCAAAAGAAGAAAAATGCTGGTGAGCAGTATCAAAGTAATATTGACACCTTATATAGACACATGATAGCCTGTGCCAATACCTATTTTTTTAAAAAAAAATTATTTATTATATGTATTTGAGTGTTTTGCCTACATCTATGTCAGGGCACCATATGTGTGCAGTGTCCACAGAAGCCAGAAGTGGGGTGTCAGGCCCCCTAGGACTGGCGTTAACCAACAGTTGTGAGGTGCTACGTGGGTGCTGGGAAATAAAGCCAGCTCCTGTGGAAGAGCGACGGAGCCATGTCTCCACCATCAGAAACCAAACACTTAACTAAAACATGGACAGGTGCTTTCTCGGAGGAGAAGTAGTTGGGAAAATGGAAGAGAGAGCTTTCCCATGATAGATCTTCATAGTTATTTGAATGTGTAAGAGGTTGCCAGGGGAATTTGGATAACAATGGACCTGCATTATACGGGCTGCTTGTGTTTAGCTGCTCTTGCCCATCTAAGATAAGAAAAGGAAGTGTGAAGGCTTTAACTGCCCTTAAAGGCCTCTATTGACAGGAAGTGAAGTCATGGACTTTCTGGGACCTATTAGTATTTCCTGCTATGAAAGAACTTAGTTTTCAGCTTCTTCTAGGAGACTTACTTTAATATACTAAAAGCTCTGTGTGTGTGTGTGTGTGTGTATGTGTGTGTGTGTGTGTTTGTTTGTGTTTGTGTGAGAGAGACAGAGACAGAGATACACACAGAGATACACACAGAGACACAGAGAGAGACACAGAGAGAGACACAGAGAGAGACGGACAGAGAGAGACGGACAGAGAGAGACGGACAGAGACGGACAGACGGACGGACAGGGAGAGACACACAGATGGAGAGAGACATACAGATGGAGAGAGACACAGATGGACAGAGAAAGAGAGAGGGAGACAGAGAGAAGGAGAGGGAGACAGAGAGAGAGAGGGACACACAGAGAGAGAGGGACACACACACACAGAGAGAGAGAGAGAGAGAGAGAGAGAGAGAGGGAGACACACACACACACACACACACACACACACACACAGAGAGAGAGAGAGAGAGAGAGAGAGAGAGAGAGAGAGAGAGAGAGGGAGGGATGGAGACAGAGAGAGAGGGACACAGAGAGAGAGGGACACACACAGAGGGACACACACAGAGGGACACAGAGAGACAGAGAGAGACAGAGAGAGACAGAGATGGAGAGAGAGACAGACACACAGAGACAGAGACAGAGAGACACAGAGAGGCAGAGAGATTGATTTTCCTTCTGCTGGGGAATAATGATGGTGTGTAGCTTATTACAGTTTTGAAATCCTTCAGAAAATGACCGCTTTCTGGCCCGTGTTGCAGTTACTGATTTGGAAGAATGCAAAATGTCATTAACTCTGAAGTTAATTTTATTTTGGCAACAATTGTTTCACGTCTGCTTCTGTGGGGAGCATTGGTGATAGGTTTCCTCCCCCCATTCATAAAAGTTCCCTCTTCACATGCAGACCCCTCTTTCTATACTCTTGTGACGTGGCAGGGGCAGGGAGGGCCCCTTCATGTCTGCAGAAAGCCCAAGTTCTTCCTTCGGATAGTAAACGGCTTGTGGAATGTGTCCATCTTGTTAAGTAGCCAATAAACTGGAAGAAAAAAAATCCAGTGAAAGAACAGACAAAGAAAAATACTTTCTGGCACATAGTCCAACTGAATGATGCTGGTTGTTGCATATGCAGGACTGTACTGCCAATGTCTACATTAAGATGACAAAATAGGAATTCAATTGTAGTATATAGTACATCATTCAACACACTCACTCGCTCTTCCCACTCTATTGTTTCTCTAGACATCCTTTTTCCTTTTATGTCTGTCCCTTTACCAGTAGGGGCTAAGAGGTAATAGAAACATATGACACCTTGTCCCTGTGTTTTGGGGAATTCAAATTAGAGTTTCAACAGTAACACATAAAATATATACAGCACTGAAAGATTTATTAGTCTAGATGGGTCTTGGTAAATTATGACTAAAATCCAAAGCTGACCTGATGATTATTTCTGGAAATAAAGTTTTATTGGACCACAGCCATGTTCATTCATTCTGTGTATTGGTTGTGACTGATTATTGCTCTTAGCAGCAGAGTTGAATAGAGCAACAGAACAGAGGGTTCACAAAGCCTAACCATTTACTATCTAGCTTTTTAGGGAAAAAAACGATTGACTTCTGGTCTAAAACAATAATTCTCAGTTTTCCCAAGCCATGGTTTGCTAAGTAGAAGTGAGCTGGTCAGTCTCCAGCTAGTGAGCAGGAGAAAGAAACGAGGGCTAGCCTGGAGATGGCTTTGAGAATGTGAGGGTGAAGAGCATTGTGCAATGTAAGGAGTAAGAAATCAGACTTAATAGATGGGAACATAGGGGGAGACTTCAAAGGAAGTGTGGCACGTTCATCGTCAGCCCTGATGAGATTCTCGGGACCAAACTAGGGGCACATTGTTATCATCTCCGAATTCCAGAATCAAGATTGTGAACATCCCGTGAACATTTGGTATCTTTCAAAGGCAACAGTGTTGTGTGCGATCAGTACTTATTTCAGGCTTGGACAGTAGAATCTAGTGTGTACACTGCTTAGCTTTCTTGTCCCATAGGATGGCAGTTCTAGATGTATTTGGAGTAACAGCTGTCATCCTCAGAATAGATTTAACCTCAAGAGTCTTCAAAGGTTACCAGTGCCAGGAAACTTGTACGAATGATCCATCTCCCATTTTATTAGAAGATCCTTCTGGAGAGATCTGTGAGAAGGGGATCCAGGACAGAAATGGTTATAGATGAGAAGGGACTGTGGGGTGTAGTCATGGCACTGCCTCTTTCTTTGCTTTAGGGCTTCTGTGCTGTCTGCCATTTTGTCTTGGAACACATTTGCACAAAGTGTATTTCAACTGTCTGGATCACTAGCTCGAATGTGGCTGTCCAGACATACTTTTTCCTGCTGCTCCTTGCTGTGCCTTCTCAGTGTACACTCATCCTAATGCCTTGACACTTGTCATGGACTTTGATTCCCTGTTCTTTCCTACCAGGACAGCCTGGGCAAAACCCTGCAGTGTTTGTCTTTGCCCTGTTTTGATGGGCTTGGAGTTGCTGTGAAGCTGGGACACAGGGCTGTTACCAAGGCTACTATGTCCTCCCAATTAGTGGTGCTTTTTTTATATATCTTTTCCCTCTCACCTGCTCTTTTGTCTTTTGTAAATTAACAAACACACATTGATGGGCACAGGTAGAGATGGAGGGAGAGAGGAAAAAGGGAGGGAGGGATGGAGAGCTATAGGTAGATGATAGATTGATAATTAAAATGAATACAGATGAAAAAAATTGTAGTACAATTTGTACTAAACTTATTCCAGACCTCTCTGTTCACCTGTCTTTCTTCCCACACTGAAGTCTTTCACCAGATGACCTTGATTCCTATGCAGTGGAGGTGTCAGCTCCTTGGTGCTTCTTGTCTTCATATATGATCACCACTGTCTGTAACAGTGAACTCTTGATACTTGGAGTCAGTGAAGGAAACATCTTTCTTTTCATTCTCCTTTCCTGACTTCTCGTTGAGGATGTATCCAACTTGTATTCCTGTTGCTCATTGTGATACCTTGTCCTCTGATAATTTCAATCAATTTTGACTGGCTTAAACTGCCATTCTGTCTAAGAAAACCATTAGCCAACACGTCACAAGGCTGACAGCTTGACTTGGCCTGATTTCTCATTTAAGCATACTGCTTGTATTCATGTATATTTCTGTATGCGGCCTCAAGTTTTGAGGAACATATATCTCTGAAAATCTTTACTAACCAAAAAATATATGAGCAGAAAGAGATGTAAGAAAATAGGCATTGAATCCAGACAGTCATGTATCTGGGATCTCAGTTCCCGAGCCTTGGACAAGTTTTGTGATTTCTGAGAAGGTTATTCTTTCTAACCAGAAACAACAGGAGCCACAGAGAGTGTATTTGACTCACCATTGTTGCACAGCAGAGAGGCTCTACATGTAGTCATTTTGTGTGCTTAGAGTTCAAGGGTCCAGAGTTTCAAGAGGATGTGGTGGGGGGTGGCTTGGTTTTGTTCTACAATATCTGGGTTCTCAGCTGGAAAGGCTTGAAGCAGGAGGTGTCTTTGGCATGTCAGAGAAGTCTACATGTTGGAGTCCCTTCAGTGGTAGTCGGCCGCTTTGCAGAATAAGGCTTTGTCTCAAACTGTCCTAGCAAGTAAGTAGAAATATTATATCGCTGCAGAAGTTGTACTGCCTCACTGTCTTGCCCTTGATGATCCCACATTGGTGATAAGTGTGTTCATGACTGGGTCTCGTCTTTTTTTTCTCTTTTTAAGTTAAAGTCTCTATTATAAACTATGAGCTTTCTCAGAGTTTACTGTATAACCAAGGCTGGGCTTTGAACTCGCAGGGATCCACCTCTGCCTCTTGGGATTCAGGGCATGAGCCAGCATACTCAGCAAAGGTATATATTTTAAAATTGTGTATGGAGAGTCATGAGTGCCACTAAGTGGCAGTGGATTTACTGAAGACACCCTGAGGCACTTCCAACATCATGTGGTAGGTGGGTAGGTGTAACTACCATGAGCAAGTATGTGGTGAGGGATAGGAGAAAAAGAGAAGCAGGGCACTTTGTGCACTAGGAAGAGAAGAGAGGAGGAACTTGGAAGCAAAAAGTGGTGAGGAACAGTCTGATGTGAGCAGCTTGCACTGTCACCTGAGGCCATGGTGAGGTCCCAGCCTGTGCTACAGCTGACAGGCATGTCTGGATCTGTGGCCTTGAAGCAGTGGGAGTCTGTAAAAGATGGCTGTGGACTATATTACCACCAAAGGCCATGTGGATATGCTTGGTCTGGGTTGCCTCCTCAGGTCATCCTGATGTCTGAGGACTGCAGAGCTCTCACCAATCACCAACTCAGGGAATCTGGCCCTGCCCATTGCCTGGTTGGCATGGGAGAGCTGATCCTGAGGGGTATGAGAGTGGGAGAGCTGGCCCCACCCATCATCTGGGCAGTGCAGGAGAGCTGGCAGGTTGAACAACTCAGCCTCAGGCCGAGACTGAGGGCACCGAGTTAGGGTCTACTCCATCTATGAACTGTTGTACTGTTTGAAGGATCTGGTCCTAGAGAATCAAAGCTGTAAGATCTCCGTGTTACAGGATAACAACAGGATATCCTAGAGCAGTCCCAGTGAGGATCCAGTATTGATGATGTAGCAGAAGCCAGAGGCTTTGAACCAGACCAATGACTCATTGCAGTGAACATTTGCAAGTAAAGCTGTTTAGGTGAATGGGTATACTATGTGACACACAGTGACACATCTCACGTTCCACACTGAGATTTCTTTTTTGCTTGCAGGCTTTTATTTTTGTTTTCTTTTGTAGGGGAAGGATGCAAGGGTGGAGAGCAGATATGGAGAGACGGGGAGATGAGTGAGATTGGAGTGTATGAAATTCATAAAGAATAAAAAGTTAAGAAAAATTGTGTGTGTGCATGTGAGGGTCTGTACATACATATATTTCTGTGAGTCTAGATGTACACAGAGGCCAGGAGAAGGCTTCAGATGTCCTATATCTGAATTTATAGGTGGTTTTGAGCCACCATATAGGTGTTGTGAACTAATCTTGGGTCTTCTGCAAGACCAGCAAGTAATCTTAACTGCTGAGCCATTTCCAGTCCCATGCTTGAAGAACATGGGTGAGAGTCAAGAGATACAAGAAGGATAAAGACACTTGGTATCTGCATATAATATTTTTTTCATTAAGTTAATATTTATGAAGTCCCAACTATATGCTAAGTATCCGGACAACAATGAATATAGAGGCAAACATGGCAGACATACACTCTTTGACACCCTTTAGTTTGCCTTTAGTGGAGGACACAGACAGTAATCAACTGGAATTGGATCTGGAATAAAGATCAGGGATTTCTCTTTTCATTTTCTTAATTAGTGATTGAGGAGCGAAGGCCTAGCCTCTTGTAGGTAGGGCTGCATCTGGGCTGGTGGTCCTGGTTCTACAAGAAAGCAGGCTGAGCAAGCCACAAGGAGCACGCCAGTAAGCAGCATCCCTTCATGGCCTCTGCATCAACTCCTGTCTTCTAGATCTTGTTCTGCTTGAGTTTGTGCCCTCATTACTTTTGATGATGAACTGTTGTTATATGGAACTTTGGGTGAAATAAACCCTTTCTTACAAAAAAAATAAGGAATTTCTAGTTTTATGGAAAAGTCTGGTGAATATCTTGGTATGTATATTTTGTTTACTACTACTACTACTACTACTACTACTACTACTACTACTACTACTACTACTACTACTACTACTACTACCACCACCACCACCACTACTACTATTGGTTTTTCAAGACAAGGATTTTCTATGTATCTCTGCCTGTCCTGGAACTTGCTCTGTAGATCAGGCTAGCCTCAAACTCAGAGATCTGCCTGCCTCTTACTTCCAAGTGCTGGGATTAAAGGCATGTGCCACCATTGCTGGGCTTTATGGATGTGCATATTATATTAGATCAGTTTCTTCCAGTGAGTGATGAGAATGGGTTATCCTCTTGGATTTAATGTGAGTTTCCAGCTGCTTCCTCTTTGGTGGTAAATTTGTAGACTTGGATTCCTGAAGATGCTCCAAAATCACCAGGCCTCAGATACACAAGTATATCCTGACCATTTAGTTCAGATGCAGACTTAAGTTTTTCTTTCTGAAAAGAGAGTTGGGAGTTATAGAGGTACATAGATTCTCCTGGGGGTCATCTTCAATCATGTATAGATGCCTTCTCATTCTGATATAGACGAGGGTGTAGGGAGAGAGGCAGGCAAGGCATCTCTAAATGGTTGAAGAGAACCCCCAGGAGTTCAGAATAGACCAGCACTTCTCCAGCTATACTGTGGAGCTTGTTACAAAGCTACCTCCATTTCTTAGATCTGGGGAAAAGTCAAGAGATACTACTGGGTTGTCAAGGTAAATGATATCAGGCAGGTCCAGATATACATGCATACGGAAGCCTGTTGTAGTTGCTGGGAGTTGGTTCCCAGAGAAGAGTGCTCTGAGGAATAGCCAGATGCTCTATCAGTGCGTCCGCTTTCTGTTACTGTAATGAACACCTAATACAGGTGAACTTAAAGAGAAAAGCTTTGTTTTGGTTCACATTTTTGTGGGGTTCAGTTTATGTGGTCACATTGCTTTTGGGACTGTGGTGCAGCAGCATATGAGGGTAGGGTGGAACAAAACCAGTTACCTAGTGGCAGCTGCCAAGAGGAAAAAATAGTTTAATAGTTTCTTGTAACAGCATGACCCTAATGATATAAAACTTCTTACTAATCTCCATCTCTTAGTAGTGCTACAGTGGGACCAAGCTTTTAATATATGGGCCTTGGGGAAAATGAAACCTAGCAACCACATTTCTGCTGTGTTTCAGAATGGATTCCTAGGTCAGAGTTCTATTAAGAACCATAACCATGGGGATGATAGTGTAGGCCTTTAATCCCAGCACTCAGGAGGAGGAGGCAGAGGCAGGCAGATGTTTATGAGTCCAAGGTCTGCCAGGGGTGCCTAGTGAAAACCTGTCTCAAAAAAACTCTGCCTATCAACCAACCAACCACCCCCCAAAAACAAACAAAACCCCCCAAACCATATCTATATAGCACAACTCATAGCCTTCCTTGTGCAACACATTTCTGAAAAGGCCCAGGTTCAAGGTTGGCCTTGTCCAGAATCCACACAATAGATGTGGTATAGAACGTATTTGAGTGCATTTAATTTTCTAATGACATGAGAAAAATCAACCGATATTATTTTTATGTGTGTGGGTGTTTTGTTCACATATATGTACTGCATATGTGCTTGATAATTGTGGAGGCCAGAAATGTGCAGTGGATCCCCTGGAGCTGGAGTTGCAGGTGGTTGTGAGCTGCCTCATGTGGGTGCTGGGAACCAAACTGAGGTCCTCTGAAAGAGCAGCAGATGCTCTTACCTGTTGAATCATCTCTCCAGTTCGGTTTATTATTTTTAAGTGGCTAAAAGTATATCTTGAAAAAGAAATTAGACTGACAATGATAGAACATGCCTGTAATCTTAGCACCCAGAAAACTGAAGCGTCAGAATTATGGCTGCTAACTCAAGATTGGCCTGGTCTATATAGTGAGTACCAAGCTAGGCTCCACAGCTAGATCTAGTCTGAAAACGCAACAGAAGGAATTAGGATTAATCATTAAGCAACATCCAAAGACAACTGCTGTTCACTCTGTTAGAATCTCAGGATATATTCTGAGTGCATCTTTTATAGAGGAATGATTACAATTTTATTTGATATTATTTTATATTTTATTATCCATAGAAAATGAACTATAGTACTGGAAAGGAAGTTATTTTTACATCATTTCTTTATTTTAAGATATTTCTAAGCAGCCCAGCAGGCATCTCACGGGGCAGCCTCGCTTCCACACTCTTGGAGAGGAAGGATGTCGTCGGGGCTTAAGGCCGAACTGGAGTTCCTAGTATCCATCTTCCACAAGGACCATGAGCAGCTGCGCATCGTGAGCTGGCATCTGGACGAGCTGCAGTGTTGGTTCCTGTTGCCGCCGCCCTCGCCACCGCTCACCCTGAACTGTGCCATCATGGTGGGGTCCTACCCATCTTCCCCACCAATATGGTTCGTGGACTCTGACGATCCTGATCTCACATCGATCATGGAACGCCTGGTAGATTTGAAGCCCAACAGTTCACTTTGTCAGCAGCTCAAGTGGCTGATCTGTGAGCTCTGCAGTTTATATGGCCTGCCTGAGCACCTGGATGTGAAGAAGCTAGACCAGCCGGTCCCCATCGCTCAGAAGGTCAAAGAGGTGCCTTCAGATGATGAAGAGGAAGATGCAGCTGACAAGCTAGATGACTTGGATCAATATGAGCTGAAAGAAGAAGAGACTAGTAGTGAGAAAAAGTCAGAGAATGAAGGGCTTGATAATGAGCATTTGGCAATATTAGAGAATATCAAGAAGAGACGAACACAAGAGTATGTGAGTGGTACTATGTCTGGCTCAGTGCATGCTTCAAATAGACTTATCAAAGAACTCAGAGAGATATACAGATCACAGAGTTACAAATCAGGGACTTATTCCGTGGAACTGATAAATGACAACTTATATAACTGGCAAGTTAAACTGAGGAAGGTTGACCCTGATAGTCCCTTGCACGGTGACCTTCAGCTCTTGAAAGAAAAAGAAGGCATAGATTATATTTTGCTTAACTTTTATTTCAAAGATAATTTTCCATTTGATCCTCCATTTGTTCGTGTCGAGTCGCCTGTTCTCACTAATGGGTATGTCTTGAGTGGAGGTGCGTTGTGTATGGAACTGCTCACCAAACAGGGCTGGAGCAGCGCCTACTCCATAGAATCCACCATCATGCAGATCAATGCCACCCTAGTCAAAGGTAGAGCCAGGGTGAACTTTGAAGCAAAGAAGACTCGATATAGTGCATATAGAGCCCGAATGGAGTATAACTACCTTGTGGGAGTACATGAGAAAACAGGCTGGTTCACTCCTCCAAAGGAAGATGGGTAGACTGCCCTGGATTTGGAACAATGTAGCTTTAAAGACACAAGCTTTTCAGATCTTTGACACTAGTGAGGTAGATATTAGCTAATTAGTGTTTTAGTGAATAATCTGTCAACTGACCACCAGTAGAAGTTTCAACCTTTTCATTTTGCTTACTGTGGGGGTCTTGGGCTGAATTGTGGTTTTCCCTGATAAATAGTGATAGTATTCATTTTTCATCATCCGTTTTCCTTGATTAAGTGAAATGTGTTTAGTACGCCAATCAGTTGTGACTTTAGATAATTTTTGTTTATTGGGCTATTGGGGGAGGGAGGGGATAATAAATATTCACAAACATTTGTTCTATTTAATGCCAATAAAAGTTTTCCCAGTGTCCAATACTGGCTTAGAAGAAAAAAAGATATTTCTATATATCTAGTGCCATTAATAATAAACTCAAGTATTTAAAGTCTGTCTGTCTATGTCTTGCAGCTTAAAGATCCTGTCTAAGGGTGGGAAAGATAGCTCAGCAGTAATGACTGCTCTTCCAGAGGTCCTGAGTTCAATTCCCAGCAACCACATGGTGGCTCACAACCATCTGTATTGGGATCTGATGCCTTCTAACATGAAAGTCTACATTCAGACAGAGCACTCATATATTAAACAAATACATAAATCCATGGTTTATTGAAAAATATTGAATTTGAATCAGATATATGTTTATAATCTTGGCACTCAGGAAACTGAGCTGGGAGTATGGAGAGTTTGAGACCAGTTTGGACATTTTTGGAATTTGAGGCCAAGGTGAGATACACAATGAGACCCCAAAGCAACCCAACAATGGTACCCACCCCCCGACCACCAGCTACTCGAATACCAACCAACCATCCAACCAAACCCGCAAACTCCAAAAAGCACATTTCTGGTTAGGTGTGCTGCCATGTACAGACATGGTTGTTTGGATTGCTTGTGAAATGGAGATTATACCAGCCCGAGTTCTGTAACGCTCAGGTCTTGCTCTTCACCTGTGACAATTGGGGCAGAGCATGACTTTTCTACTTGCTTGTTAAGGCTACCTCAACAATCTAGAAATGCTTCGCCATGCATTTTATAAAGATAAAGACTTTTCAAAACTACCACAATAGTCTTTCATATTCACTGGCAGCTAACTGCAGTTACATATTGCTGTCAGGCACCCTGCATTAAAATATTGAAGGCATTTGGTTGAAATTGGCATTGGAAGAGCCACGCCTTGTAATTTGTTGATGTTGAGTTTAGTTCCCCCTATCATTTCATCTTTGTGATTTGGGCAGTGGGGGGTGTTATTTAAAAGAAAAAAAATTTGCCCATGGCGCTTACTTCAGCATGTATTTTGTGGCCTGCACCCTTAGGGTAGTTTTTAGTATGTCTGGCACCTCCCCCCCATCCCTTATGAACTAGTGGTCAATTTAGGAATTTGATCCAGTTTAGGTTCAGTTAATAGGTAAGCATATTCCGCACTTGGTGACATAAGTTTCTGTCATATGGCTGGGGATGCCTGCTTACCCATCTTTTTGTTAGTGACCAATGTTGTCCAAGCTCTTGGTTACATTAGAAGTTGTGTAATTTTCTCATCCTGTATCCATTTACTGCCTGCTATACTATTATAGCAAGAAATACCTCCTTGTTAGCTAGTATTCTGGATTTATACAGGAAAAGCAGGACAGATGTTTTCATTCTTACCTTATTTACTACTTTTCATGGTAATAAATTGGTTTACTAGCATCTTGCAAAGGTGATACAGCCGTAGTACATGTTTCTATGTATGTGTGTATGCATGTATGCATGTATGCATGTATGCAGGGGCAGGTGTCTCTGCTCTCCACTTCACTTTTTTGTTGTTTGTCTTTTGAGACAACATTTCTCTATTATGCATCTCTGGCTGTCCTGAAAAACTCACCGAGAACCATCATGCCTCTCAACTGCTCGGATTAAAGGAATGCACTCACCCAACGACTTTACACTTTTATCCTATTATTTATCCCTTTTAATTTTTTGAGATTATACTATAAATCCATCATTTCTCCTTCCCCTTTCTCCCTTCTAATCCTCTCACCCACCCCTCCTTTCTTTCTTTAAACCTTATGGCCTCTGTTTTCACTAATTTTTGTAACATACATATATAGGCTTGCTGGCCGGTGAGCTCTAGGCATTTGCCTCCCCAGTGTGGGTATTACAGATGTGCCAATGCACCTGGCTTTTTATGTGGGAGCTGGGGATCTGAACTCAGGTCCTCCTGCTTGCTGACCGAGCTTTCTCCTCAGCAATCCTCGTAAGGCTTCTTTGTTTTCATGGTGTGGTGGTGAGGTCAGTTCAATGTCTTTATTGCTCTATGCTCAAAATCAGCCATTCCTACTGCCTGGCTTCCTTTTAGTGAGACATTTAAATGTAAATTGTCTTGGGGAAAGGTACCCTTTTAGGAATCTCTGCTGTGCTGCTGTTGATCTTTGGTCTATTTATTTTTATTAGGGTGTGTTTCAATTTTGGAAATGGTTTTGAACAGTTTCTTTAGATCTTACTCTGTCTAACTTTACTTTTAAAATGGTTATCTTCCGTGCATAGATTTTTGCCTGCATGTTTATATGTATATAGGTCACATGTGTGCTCGCAGAGGTCAGAAGAGGTCCTCAGATCCCTTGGAACTGGGGTTATGGACTGTTGTGAGCTGCCATGTGGATGCTGGGAACTGAACTCTTGTTCTATTAATGACGAAGACATTGCTTCAGCCCCGTTTGCCCACCTTAAAAAAGTCCACCCTTACAGGAAAGTGTCGGGGTTCAATCCACTTCTGTTTTGTAATACTCTGAGGAGATGGTCATTTACTAAGTGATTTTCTCATACACCAACGGAGCATTTACAATAATGCTGATTAAGAAGACACACACTAAGTAGATCTTGCTTATTAACTGTTAGTACAGATTATTCAAATAAAATGACCCTCATACTGGGATAAACTCACAGTCGCTATGCAGCATCATTAATGAAACATCATGAACGGTCCAGTGTGTCCTCCCTAATAACCTTTCCCAGTATAGAGTTGCAAACACACTAGATGTTCTCTCTTGATTAGATATGAACTCAAAGTACTTAGGCTTATGACAGTTTGCATTTGTAGGCTGCTTTGAAGAGCTACTGTTTTGCCATTATCTGCTTTTAGCTTTGGCTCAGATTCCATTTTCTTGGATTCTCAACTTTTCATCCAATTCATTCTTGTGTTTCTCTCCACTCAGTGGCAAGCATGTCTTGTGTGCCTGCATGTGTGCATGTGCTCGCACCAAAGTACATCCCTGGGTGTCATTCCTCAGGCACTGCCAGCCACCCCACCAGACAAGCATCTCACCGGCCTTGAATTTTCAGGTAGACTTGCTGGGCTGACCAACAAGTCCCAGGGGTCTACTTCTCTAGCAACAAGCACATAGTGCCATGTTGTCTTTTTAGTGTGGGTTTTCAGAATCTAACTCTGGTCCTTTTGCTTGCAAGGCAGATAGATACTTTATTTATTGTCACAAGCTTCAATTTTAGGTGTCTTCTGCCGTCTAGGGACTTCTGATAGCAAAATTCCACAGCTGTGGTAGAATTCTTACAATGGCTATGTGCTGAGGGTAGGGGGGTTAGTAATGGAACTTCTTTGAAAGAGGACTTTAAATGTGCTTGAGGAAGGCAAGGAAGGGTCAGTGTGGTTTCCTCTCATCTTACTCTGCTTTCTCTCTTCCCAGACACTGGATCTTTTGTTAACACAGGCTATTCTGTGACTCAGCCCCTGCCCTGGCTTTGACTGCTCCTCCCAAGCATGTTTTCCTGTTGAAATGCTCTTAACTTCTTTCCTTTTGACCTGGATGTGGCCTCTTGCAGCTGACTCAGCTTAGCTCTCCTGAAGTAATATGACTCTGGCTTTTCTGGAGGAGAGTAGAAAGGGGATGGAAAAGGGGTTTTACACTTGGGCAAGGAAGGGTCAGTGTGGTTTCCTCTCATCTGATTCTCTCTACTTTCTCTCTTACAAGACACTGGATCTTTTGTTAACACAGACAGGTTCTTCCACTACTAGGCTCTATGAATGTGTGTGTGTTTTAAGATTTATTTGTTTGTTTGTTTATTTATTTATTTCATGTAGCTGTCTGGGCTCCAGTTTATTTATTTATTTCATGTAGCTGTCTGGGCTCCAGATCCCATTACAGATGGTTGTGAACCACCATGTGGTTGCTGGGATTTGAACTCAGGACCTCTGGAAGAGCAGCCAGTGCTCTTAACTGATGAGCCATCTCTCCAGCCCTGAAAGTATTTTCAATAAAATAGTTTAAGCAAAGCCTTTTAGATGTATTACCCACAATCAAATATTATTTCATCTGTAAACTGTCCACTGAATAAAATTCATGAAGTGAGATACTGTCGTGGAAGAGGAAGCAATGTTTTTTCATTTTATTTCGCATAACCTGTAATTAATCGATATAAGCAGACATTAGCCTGTTCTTCAATTTTAAAGTTTACAGGTTCTACTTGGTCCCAAACCTCTGGCCACTTCTCCTTGTGAAAAATGGGAGACAATATTCTAATCAGGAAGCTGTGTGGCTCTCTTTGGAATGTGGGGTTCAGGGTGCCATTATAAAATCATGAAACACTACGTATCTTTAAACATTACTCAGATAAAGCTCTGTTCATGGGCATTATTTCTTATCCTTGAATAAAAGAGATTCTACCTTCCTTAAGTGTCTGAAGTGTTTTGACTAAACCAACTTTCCAAATTAGTTTGCTAAGAGGTTACTTTCCCATGAATTGCTTGTGCAGAGAACCGTCCTTTATACTTAAGATAACAAATAGTCTTTATTTTACACTGTCTTTTTAATCTTCAAATTCATCTGCACCCACTTTCTGTGCTCTTTCCCTTAAAATTTTTTTTTTCTTTCCTGGTCAACTTGCTCTTATCCAGTTTATCTAATGCATCTTTGAGAAGAGCAGTATGCTCGGTTTACAAGAGTTAGTTTCAACTCTGAAGTATTTAATAATGCATTGTTCCTATGCTCCTGGGTGTGTGTTCTAGGGTCAGGCCCTGGGGAGCCTGTGGCTTCAGAGTACAGTTTGTGAGATATCCGAGGCCCCAAGGCTTTATGAGCTCTTTCCTGTCTACACCCTGCCCTGCCTTGCATGATCTGAACATTGATTGGCTACTCCTCTGCTGTTGGGAAGGATAGTCAGGGCACAGGAAGGAAGAGAATTAGAGCTGACTGCAGGAGCACGTGACCCCCCAGGCTGCTCAATCACACTTTGTAGATACCTGCTCATGTTAATGGTGGGCTCTTTTTGCCTTCAAGTCAAATGAAAGCTCACACTTGGTACTGTGTCTTTTTGTGCTGAATGAGAAGATAGAGTTTGGAATAAATGCCCTCTCGGGGCACTCCTGGAGTTAAGCTGATATATTTGACCACCAGCATTGACTGAGTACCTACTATGGGATAAATATCAGGCAAGGAAGAGATTATACTGAGATCTGCATTGTAAGGGTTCCCAGTGGGTAGGCGGATGCCCAGAGAATCTCTCACAGTAAAGAACATTAATAGCCTGGGAGACTAGTGTCAGTTGATAGAGAGCTTTCTTATACAGGAGGGTTCAGTGTTCATCTGCTATTCCTGGGCCAGACTCTCTTCCAATATTAAACACAAAAATATGAGCATAGGCAAGGTGTTTTGCCTCATGCCATAAAATAGTAAATATGTAGGCTAGAATTCATATTTAGGGCTATCAATTGTTTTCTTTTTTTAAAATATTTATTTATTTATTATATGTAAGTACACTTTATCTGTCCTCAGACACACCAGAAGAGGGCATCATCTCTCATTGCAGATGGTTGTGAGCCACCATGTGGTTGCTGGGATTTGAACTCAGGACCTCTGGAAGAGCAGTCAGTGCTCTTAACCGCTGAGCCATCTCTCCAGCCCATCAATTGTTTTCTTATAGCTCATATTATCTCTAAAAGATGCTGGCGGCCTGGGAGGTCAGGGTTCAGGCTATCATTCAGAACAGTGAGTGACAGGCATATTTTCAGTCAGGAATTGGTGGGACTTTGTCTCTGTTCTGTGCTGACTCGCAACCCCACAATCCCCTTTGAGCTGTTCTTAGGCCATGACAGTCCTTGCTGCACGCTATAAGAAGCCATTCTGCCCTGTCCTTGGCTCCCTCGTGCACAGAGAGAGTCCATGTCCAGTGGCTCTGTCCCTGGGATCTGAGTTCTGAGCCTGTCTTCCTCAGAAGAGCTGCTGTTAATTTCCTACCAGAGTCAGGCCTTGGGAATCATGCCTTTATTGGCTTTGTGCTCTTTACTATTCCTGAAGATCACAAAAAACAAATGGAGATCAGCTTGTTGTTTGTGTAGACCCCCATAGTCCCTGTGCCACTGAGCCAGAGAAATTCAGGTCCCTAAGCCCTTATTATCCCCAGACCCTGAAAAGAAAACATTGACTAGTGGGAACTTGACCTTCTGTAGGGAAGTTGGTACATGAGTCTGTTACAAGTAACAGAAACCAAGTGTCTCTTAACCAAAGAGGGTAAATGATTCATGGAAAGGCTCTGGGCTGGTTCATGTGGTGGAAGAAGTATAGGAAAAGTGGCAACCAGGCTGCTTTCTGAGAGCTCTGGTGGAGTGTGCACTCTCGCTGTCCCCAGCAGCTGTCACATCACTGGCAGTCAGTTAGTTTCTGTGCCCATGCATGGGCTGGCAGAGTATTGGACATGTCAGCTGCATTTTCATCACATTGTATCTCATGGGGGAGGAGAACCTTCTCCAAATGGCCTTCTTCCCTGGATGGGGAGAGTGGCCGCTCCCTGAGGGCATCAATGTAGTCAATTACTTTAGCAAATACCTAGTTACAAGTTTCTAAATGTGGGTCACCTAGTATTTCCACTTTTATCTTTAAAAGATAAATTTAGCTATAACATTTTGCATATGGAAGTGTATTCTGTGAGGCATGTGTATGTGTGTTTGTTGTATGTGTATATATACATACATACATTATATATATACATGCATTATATACACACATGCATTATATATACTATATATATGTGTGTGTGTGTGTGTATATATATATATATATATAATTGTGCAATTCTTACCACAGTTTAAGATTAAAATGCTTTTATCACCCCAAAAGTTCTCTCATACCCACTTAATCAGTCCATATCCCTGGCCCTAGGCAACTATTCATCTATTTTCTGTCTCTTTAGATTTGAACATAGGTTTTTATATGTTCCTGATTACTATAACTTCTGGGTATTGTAGAAACTCTGCTACATGAAGGAAGGCAAGGAAGAAGTCCTTCCAGTGGTGCCCAAGTCTGTATCTTGCTGGTTTATATTGCTACTAATGTTTGCTTTAGATTTAACCTTCTCTCCTGAGAACTGTCATTTGGAAGAGGGCGATGCCAAATCTTGGTCATGGAACATTCTAGAGCTCAATTCTTCACCTGTAAAAATAGGACATGTATTTGACAAGATGATGTCTGATGTTATTTCTATCATCAATAATCAGCAATTATGCTTTTTTCATGAAATCCTTTTTGGTGAAAATGACTTCTTGATTTGATTTTCTATACTATCATCAAACAGGATAGAAAGAAAACTTTAAAATTAAAAATGTATTCATCAGAATGAGCACAATGAAAAACCCACATGTATGTGACATTTCTACTTCTGAAATTGATTAAAGCTTAAGCTTTAAAGTCACACCTACTGAGACCTTTGTGACAACATGTGCATGTGTGTAGAACAAAGGAAGTTTGTTGGAAATTCCCATCCTCCTCCGTGCTCCCTGGTTCATTCACATACATATTGACTCACATAGGATGCTAGGTGAGGGAGCCAGAATCCTGGGATTCCTAAGAATTTTCCCCAGAAGAGGCTTGCAGGCTGCTTGAGGTAAGCCGATGTGAAATGGAGCTCTAAGTGGGGCGAATATAGAGGAAGTGTAGGGGCAGGGGAGGAGGGGTTGAGTCCCACAGTGGGGGGCCGTTATCATTGCCTCTGACTCAAGTTCACCACGAAGCTGCTTGACAGCTGGCTTAGCTAACCTAACAGTTTAAAAAACACCCATTTTGTCCTTTGGGGGAAGACATTCAGTAAGTTTGAAGGCAGAGATAGGGAAGGCTGAAGTGTTAGCATTTTAAAGCATATCTCTTATCTCCTGGGGCTCTATCTTTTCTTGTTAACTGTAGCCTTTTTCCCCCCCAGACAGTAGTTACAGCAAACTTGTGGAGGCTGGCTTTTGGCACAGCAGGCAACTGGAGGGTGCTGTTTTTTTTCTGATGGGGAGACATTTTTAAATTTTGTAATTTCTAGTGTCTTTAAATATGGGATTTTGTTTACTTTTGTCCTAATTACACCTCTGAGATGCTTTACCTCGTTGAATGCTTTCATTTTGGGCTCATGCAGAGAAAGTTTCCCAAAGGGTACTATTTAAAAAATTGTAGGTAATTTTTACCTTCGTTTGCTAAAGTTACCTGTAGCTTCCTGTATATGAGAATATGCACAGACTTGGGGTCTGCTGATGTTTGTGTCGTATGAGGTCTTTACTGCTTTTTTTTTTTTGCTAAGCATTGTTCTAGACCATTGCTATTCAATAGAAATATAATGCAAGCCACACATATAATTTAAACTGTTATAGCAGCCACATTAATAAAGCTAAAATAGCTCAAGTTAATTTCAATATCTATTTACTCCAGTAAGTCCAAAGTATCATGTTATAGAGCAATCAATGTAACAAAAAATGTTCAGCCACGGTGAATTCTTTGCTATTGGAGTCTTAGAGCAGGAACCCCAGCTCCCGCAGCCCCCACAGCCTAGGCTCGGGCGCTTGTCTCAGTCATCCAAGAGATGAGCTGTAGTGCTGAGAAGAGAAAGATTAAACTGAGGTGGCACACTGGGAAGGAAAACAAAGGGATCAAGTGGTTCCTAGTTTCTCTTTGGGGTACTGACTTGAACTTTAGGTTTAACTAAAAAAAGAACCGTGCTAGGGGCAAGGTCACATGGTCTGAGTGATCACAGTCTCAGTTCTGGTTGACCCAAAGAAGGCCACACTGCTTGACTGGCTTTTAGCAGGTAATAACTTCTGTTCCATGGTACCGCCTTGTCACCACACACAATGGTTTCCATTTAGGGTGGAGATGTGGCCTGTCCAGGGAGTTTTTGCTATTGCTGCAATCCAAGGTGACAATGGATTCACAACAATGACTCAAACCTTTAGATGCCTTTGCTGGTATGTGGAACAGGACATTGTAAAACTCGGACCCTCAGAGATCTCAGTTGCCTGTGTCTTCAGGCAGTCAGCTTTGAGCCTTGAAGGAGAATGAGATAGGTTAGGTGTCATGGGTTTCTACATAATACTCCATCCACTCCTGGGTGATTCGAAAGCCTACCTGAAGAGGGAAACAGGTGATCCAGAGTAAAGGAAACAAAATAAAAGCAGATGGCCAGAATTTCATCCTGCTCTTAACTTCCTTTGTGGGCCCAAGTGAGGAGTCATTATTTGCAACAAAAGCAGTTTCTAAGTGTCTCTTGTAGGGAGCAGTGAGATGACTCAGTGGGTAAAAGTACTTGCTATCAAGCCTAATAATGTCTGATCCCTGGGATCCACATGGTGGAAGGAGAGAACCAACTTTTGGAAGTTGTCCTTTGACTGCCATATATGCACTGTCACAAACAAACAGTGCTCCTTGTACCTTTGAAGGAGTATTTTAAAAATATGTATAAGCATTTTGCCTGCAGTATGTATGCATACTCTGTGTATGAACTGCCCATGGAAGCCAGAAGAGGGCATAGGTTCTCCCTAGGATTGGAGTTATACAGTTGTAAGCCAACATGGAGATCTCTAGAGGAGCAGCCGGTTCTCTTAACTGCTGAGCCATCTCTCTAGCCCCTTGTTACACTTTTATGGCACATGTTGATTCACACAAAGCCACACTTCATGAAGTCAGTAGCCACTGTAACTTGTGCTATTACATTGGCAAGAAAAATCCTAAACCTTTGGAAGAGAGGACGAGAGACAGAGCTCATGGCTTAGGAGCTCTTAACAAAGTCATGCACCGCTTTCTTACCTTAAGAGAAACCTAATATGTTAAAAAAAATCATGTCGACAGGAAAGGCAAAGCAGGAAGTGATTATACATGACACAAAAGAATTAACCACAGGTTCTTTTAAATAGCAAATTCCCTTGGTGCACTGAACAATATGACTCAATTTGCAGAAATGAGATTGGCACTTGACATTTTAGAGGTACCTTTGTTGGGCAGAAACTATCTATCAATATAAAGTATAAGTTGCCAAGTGGTTGGAGTATCAAGTCTGCATTGGGAGCCTACTATATGCCCTGGATGCTCACAGTGGCCATCATAGAACAAACAAAGTGTGATCCACACCCAGAATATATTTAGAAGCTCACCAGGAGGACCCACAGATCATAACTACAGCATTGGATGAACTCAGTCGCACAGCCAGAGAGGCCTAGGGATGAGAGAAGTTAGAGAGGTGGTTTGGAGGTCATCAGGGGTCCTTTGAGGCTGAAAAACAGGGAGGGATCATATAATTGCCTAAGGTTAAAGAGCCTGTTAAGTTCTGTTTGATCCGGAAATAATTGTCTTTCAACTAGGAGTTTAGTGAAAGAGTAAATTAAGAAGGAGGCAGCTCACCAGTCTGTTGTAAAGAAGACATGGATAGTGTATTTATACTCCCCAGACCTGAGTGGCCAGCCTTACTATATACATAGTGGGAAGGCACTTAAGCACATGGAAAGAGACCTCACAGCAGCTGTTCACTTCTTGGCAGCCATCTACTTGAAGCAGACTACTTGTTTTCTTCCAACTTCACAGTGTGAAAGTTCAGGTAGAGAACAGGGAAACGTGACCTGCTGTTTAGGAAGGAAGAAGCAAGGATGTGATCCACACTTTAGTCAGGGCTGGAGCTCTTGAAAGTTATAGGATCTAAGAGAACCGGGAGACAGATGCCTTTGCCTCTTTTTAGGGATGCCTTCCTCTTTTGCAGACACACCTATAATTTGGATTCTCTCAGGTTGCCCTCCCCAACATTTTAATGTCTCTCATCAGAAAAAAATAGAGCAATAATTTCCTTTCCTGGTTTAATGTGATCTGTTTTGGGGAGTCTGAGTTCATGGTTTTATGTATTGGTTTGTTTTTCATGGTGCTGAGAATTGAACTTAGGATCTCATGCATGTGTTATGCCCATGCTAGGCAAGAGTTCAACCACTGAGCTATATTCCAAGACCTTGTTTCTTTTTTCCTTCTTTCACTTAAAATTTTTTTGATGTGTACATGTGTTTGCAAATGCATAGGTATGTGCACCACATGTGTGCTTAGCGACAGAAGACTGTGTTAGATTGCCTGAAACTAGAGTTACAGATGGTTGTGAGCTGTTATGTGGTTGCTGGAAATTGAACCTGGATCCACTGGAAGAGCAGTGAGTACTCTTAACTACTGAGCCACTTTTGTGACACCACAGTTTCTTGTCCAAAAAAGAATGTTGTTTTGGAATCTAAAATTTTGTCAGGGATGCATTTTTTAAGTGATGTCTTCTCTGTGAGAACACATAGATGGCTATATACCGTGGATGATACAGTGTTTTCATCTCACCATCATCATTGGTTTATTGACCAGACTTATATGTCAGATGGCTCTATATATTAATATATGAGTAGCTCTTATCTTTTATTAGGAGGGACAGTGAGCTTTCAGGAAACAAATGAGTTTTGTATGGCCATAGACCGTGTGAAGAAAAACAAAGTTGTGTTCTCCAAGGTTCAAGTATTGACTTTTGAAATGTTGTTAATCTCTGGATAGCCCGACATTTATAACTCAAGCTTTGAGGGTGGATGTAAGCCCATATAATAATTTTCTTGATGCTCACAAAGAGTTGCTTGGTCATTTTCCTGTAGGATGTAATTGGCTTAAGCTGCTGCTCATCTCTAAACAGGGCTAAACAGGTCAAAGGGCTCTCACCACGAGCTCAAGTGGAAGCTGTACATTTTCTTGTTTATGTGGCCTTGAGTTGAACAGTCTACAGTTTCTACACCATGCATATCTTTTATCCATTTAGCGAAGGTGATTTTAGTTAATGGGGGTGAGAGTCATAGAGAGGCGTAGGCACCACAGAGCTGTGGGTGCACTCCTTGCTACTGGAGCTGGTGCTTGCTCTAGCAGAGCTTGCTGGCTTGTGTTCCTTGCCTAGTGCTCCCTGCTTCAACTGTCTCGTAGGTTACCCTCTGCTCCCTGGAGGGCTCTGGCGGTCTGACAGAGACCAGATGAAGATGCAGGGTCATTCTTTAAGTGGCATAGTAGGGAAGTTGGCATTTTCTCTTTTTAGAATGAATATGAAGAGGCATTGTAACTTTTTCCTCCAAGAATCAGCTCAGTGGATCCCTGAGGTGGGTGTGTCTCATATCGGAAACCATTTCCTTAGAAAATGAGCTTAACGTTTTTGCTGAGCTTCAGGTTTCCTGGGAAGATGGGCATGAAACCACTTAATTGGGAAATGAGATAATTTAGGGTCTGGCATGTGAACCAAGGTTGCTATAATCTCAGCTGCAATAGATCAATGTCTATTTAAAGTAAACTTAAAAAAAATAAATTGATATGAGGGTCTCCAAGTGCTGCCCAGGCTGGATGAACTGTTCTGGATCTCTTGCTTCAGCCCCATGAGTAGCTGGTACTATAGGAATGTGTGACTACACTTAGCCTGAAAGCTGCTTTTGACTTTTTTATTTGTGACACGAGGTTGCAATAAGTTGAGCAGACTGACTTTGAACTTGCTTTATAGCCCAAACACGCACTGAATTTCACAATATTCCTGCTTTATCTGCCTGAGTAACTGGTGTGTGTGTGTGTGTGTGTGTGTGTGTGTGTGTAATGTGCATGTGTGTGTATATTTATGTTTATGAGTTCAGGTATGTAAGTATGTGTATGTGTGTAGGTCACAGGACACCCTTGGTATCTATCCTCAGTCTCCATTTTGTTTTGAGACAGTGCCAAGTTTTTGTTGTTTGCTGCTGTGTATGACCAGGGTAGCTGGCCCATGAGCTTCTAGGGTACTCTGTTTCTACCTCTTGCCTTTTACCTTGTTTGGCTTTAAATGGGTTCTGAGGACTCAAGCTCAGATCATTAGGCTTGCACAGGAAGCACTTTGTCCACTAAGTAATGGCTCATTTTTTTTTTCATGTTCCTAAAATAAGTTTATTTTTATTTTTATTTTTAAACTTTATTTTAAAAAACAAAGATAAAAGAAAAAATTTTTAAACATTTTTGCATAGATGTATACAAATACGATTGTGTCAGTGCTTGGCTTTTTTTTTTCTTTTTTTTAAGGTTTGATACTCTGCATTAAGGTCTTACTAGTTACAATGAGCAAAAAGTACATGTAAAACAGGATGTAACCTGGAATTAGTCATCGTTTTCTTGGTGTGTAAGGATTGAGCATGACGGTTTTTTTTGTTTTGTTTTGTTTTGTTTTTTCTTGAACTTCACACAGTCTGTGAGTTGTTTCTGGGGCAGTCCGAGCCTCTGGGGTTAGCATCCCAATATCAGTGACTGCATATTATGTCTGTTCTTTTGTGACTGGGTTACCTCACTCAGGATGATATTCTCTAGATGCATCCATTTTCTTAAGAATTTCATAAAGTCATTGTTTTTGATAGCTAGGTAGTACTCCATTGTGTAAATGTACAACAATTTTTGTATCCATTCATCTACTGAAGGACATCTGGGTTCTTTCCAGCTTCTGGATATTATAAATAGAGCTGCTATGAACATTGTGGTGCATGTATCTTTGTTGTATGTTGGAGCATCTCTGGGGTAAATGCCCAGAAGTGGAATAACTGGGTCTTCAGGTAGTACTATGTCCATTTTTCTGAGGAGCCGCCAGACTGATTTCCAGAGTGGTTGTATTGGTTTACAACCCCACCAACAGTGGAGAAGTGTTCCTCTTTCTCCACATCCTCTCCAGCATCTGCTGTCATCTGAATTTTTGATCTTGGCCAATTTGACTGGTGTGAGGTGGAATCTCAGGGTTGTTTTGATTTCCATTTCCCTGATGTAATGGCTCATTTTAACTATTAGGGGACAGGGCATGGGACAGAGAAATTGGAATGTTTCTGCATGCATACAGGAACACACGAGAAGGCAGAAGGGGCTCTTGTATATGTGCTTATAATCCACTTTTCCATGGATAAGTGATTTCAATAGGTTGCAAATCAACTTCATCATGAACAGATTTATGACAGAATATATTAACTGATTATGTAATAAAACAACAATCTAGGAAAGGGACTTCTATCCTGAGTTACTGGATTAATTTATTGGCTGGTTTAGCTGCCTTCATGAATAGTCAGACTGGAAGACAGGCTATTCTGAACCAGAAGTGGGGTGGGACTTAACCTCTGACAGAAATATACAGTCCATGTGAAGAAGACCCACTCACCTACTGGCCTCCCTCCCCCATTCCCACCGAAAAGTGATATGAGTGTATTGAATTTGTTTTGAACCATTTGCACATTTTAGTTTTTTTCTATTTAAAAAATATTTTCCAAAACTAAAGTCATTAATATTTTCTCTCATGCTTTCTTAGATCCCAAAATAGGAATTCAAAGTCTTCAAAAAGAAATGACAAGGAACGGAAGTGCTAATTACCCTATTTGATAAGTGCAGACTCTGTGCATGAGTTGTAATATCACACTGTACCCCATTACTGTGTATGAGTATTACATGTTAATAAAATGTTCCAAGCAAGCCTCAAACAAATAGATACAGTTTGAGGGTTCACATCTATGTTTGTAATGCATATTTAACTCACTTACCTTTGCCTTTATGTGATCATTATGTTGCTTATTTGCCACTTGGAGTTTCACCTAATTTTCACTATCTTTTTTTATTCATTCATTTATATGAAGTTGCAAATAGAAAAGAGACAAGTTTTGATGTTGTCTTAGATTGAGGTGCACAAAGAAGTTTAAAGGGACCTTGGAATAAGTCAACAAATCTCTGGTTAGTTTTTGCCAAATTGCATCAGTACTTTGTCAACAAAAGAGCTTGCTGGTTTCTGTTGCCTCTGCATATACCAAGTTGACAGACAGTTCCCTTGCCATTGAGAAGATAGTGTTATATGGTCCAGCTGTCTGTGAACTCACCTGTTGAGGCAGCATTGTGTCTGAGGTGGGCAATCTGAGACATTCGTTCAAGTAGGGGTGCCCTCTGCTCCGTATGTGTCTTTACTTCCGTATGTCGTCATGAAAGATAGCTATCATCTGTGTAGCTTGAGAATTATAACCCATATTTTGTGCAGCTAAGGTACAAGAATGTTAACATGGCAGGATTAGTTAGTACTGGCCAGATGAAGAGGGGCCCAAAGACTGAGTGTCTCTTATTTGTGGTCTCTGGTCTCTGCACTTGAAGAAATGATGCCACATAACCCGTGTGTTGGGTAATTGTTGTTAGGCCACTGTCTCAGTGTGGTTTTCCTTCTGAAGCCCCCGCTGTCCCTGACACAGAATTATAGGCTACCCTGTCTGTGTCTGACCACGACCAGTGTGCTTTGTGGTTTCTGTACTATATAGGCTTCAGGTTAACCAAAATCAGTTTGCCTGTGGTCTTGCAGGGGATGCTGGAGCTCAGACTTCTACAACAGCTGACCGTAAGTTGCTCTTTTGTCTTTTCTTTCTTTCAGTGGAGGCCATAGTGGAGTTTGATTACCAGGCCCAGCATGATGATGAGCTGACGATCAGCGTGGGTGAGGTCATCACCAACATCAGGAAGGAGGATGGAGGCTGGTGGGAGGGACAGATCAACGGCAGGAGAGGTTTGTTCCCTGACAACTTTGTAAGAGTGAGTACAAAGTCAAACCCTTTTTCCTGTTTTCTGTGTGGGCTTTGCTGACCAAAAGGCTGGGAGAGGGTCCATGGGAATAAAGTGCATGGGGGGCACTTAGGAGCCTCACTGGCAGCTTCATCTCCTGGGTGCTGTCAAGGAGAGCACATATAATTTTGTACCATGTATATGGGATGTGTGTTTTTAAGTGACTTCTTTTTAAGACCCTGAAATGGTCTTCCCCCCAATGGTTTATCAGCTTTTAGAAAATGCTGAGAAAATATAAAGTGTGTGGAATTGCTTGGTTTATCTGCTGTAAGAGTTTGAGAAGATTGTTTTTTTTTTTTTTTTTTTACATTCCATGAAAAATGGAATTTGAAACTCAGTCTTGGTCATGTGCATTGGTAGCCTTCAAATCAAATGTAGAATCTAAATGATGCTTTTTACTATTTTTCTACTCACAGACTTGTCAAAGGAGCAGCATTAATTTTCTTTTCTCATTTATGTCTATGAAGCATTGAATAACATCTATTTTGTCGGGACGATTTTGACTTAGGGCTTAATTACAAAACGTTTCTCATTCTGGTTAATAAATGATGCGCCTCAATTTTTGTAAACAATAGCATGAGTTTGGGGTTTAAGAAGAGGTTGCCTGTGGAAAATAAAGACCCAGAACCATAGTGTTTCTGGTCTCCTGCTGGAGAAGGGATGATTGCCCTCCGTTCATAGACAGTCCCCAGGCCTGTAGCCAAGTTCTCTGTGGTACCAGACCATGTTCAGGGTTGTGTCTTGCCTGTATAGAGAGGTTGTTTGGGAAATCTTGGGCCCAGACAATCATGCATCTCCCTCGAAGGAGCCTCAAGGGCTGGGTGAGAAGGTTATGGGGGTTGTTGATGAAGCCATGTGAAGGACTACAAGTTTCCAGTGCTTGGCCTCCTACCTTTACCCTGTGGGAATCTAAACTGAATAGGAGTCAAATTCAGTTTTACTTAGAATCTTGCCCTCAGATGGCTGTGCCAACCTCTCTTTTTCTTTGCTTTTGGTGTCCAGAAAGCTGGGGAGTGGAGCAGTGTTCAGCTGGAATATGCTGATAAACCTTACTTTGGCTTTCTGTGGTAGGAGTATTGAAACTCTGCTGGAATCAGGGGCTTCCTCCCATTCTTGGGGGTAGGAAAGTACAACTTAGTTGACGTCTAATAGAGAGGTAGTTCTTGTGCCTTTCCAAACAAATCTTACCACTTTGGAAAGGGACTGTTCTTGTTAGGCCAAACTTGGATGTGAAGGGAGAGGTTTCCCAAAGGAGGAGGCAATGCTTGGGGTGAAAATGAAGGAGGAAATAACGAGGGAAGAGGATGTGACAAAGAGAACCCTGGGAAAGAGGGTGAGTCTCGGGAAAGGTTAGAGGAGTGTGAAAAAGATGTGGGGCATGGGAGAAGAGGAGGAGCATGGGAGGAAGAGGGCAAATTCTGTTCTAAAAGTGTTTAGGGTCCTTTGTTAGCTTAGCACCTTTTGGCTTCTAACCACAGATTCATAGATCTGAATTGGAAGGCATTGAGTAAGCCTCTAGAATTGGTTTGGGGGCTCACCCTTCATATGCTATGAGGAGTTGTGGAAAGCAGATGAGAACCAGGGCGGAAATTGTCCAGAGTCTAGTTAGTGACCTCCTCCCTTTGGCAGTGCTGCTTAACAGAAGGGACTTTCCTTGTGATATAGGGGTGATATGGTCCTTTTGGTCAGGTGGTTCCTCATTGCCTTGGCTTAGACTTGGGAACTCTCAGCTGCAGACCCCTGAATATGATGGGTGTTGGTTTCAGGGGTGCTCAAAGGTGAGACAGAAGGGAGGGAGAGCACAGAGATCTGGGGCTACTTCTTAGGCTCCTACATGTGAGGTGGCCCTGGGCTGCCTGTATTCCTTAACCAGAGACCTGGCTGCTCACATCCAGTCCTTGTTCCTCTCTACTTCCCTGGGGCTTTGTCTTTAGCCCTTTGCTACTGTCTTAGAGTTTTTCTTTACTATCTGATTGAAAACTCTTTTTATTAATCTGACCCCAGGTTGATCTGAACATGTTATTTTCTTTTGTAAGCCCAATTCCCTTATCAACTGCTCTGGGGATTAAATGGCACTGAACTGGCAATCATTAAGCATAGTGGCAGCCAGCTATTAAGTGTGCCTTTCATCCTGTTACTGTATAAAGGAATGGCCTGCTCTCTGTCTTTCTTAATCAGTTGTCCCCTAACCTAGGCTTGAGTCCTTGTTCAGTGAGAGAAAGTCACATTCTAGGGAAGCACTTGGCCCACCTATGGTAGATGAAGTAGAAATGTCTGGGGGCCACGCCACTTGTGGCTGTCACAATCTATAGGAACTTTGATTCTTTTAGATGGCTGAGTCTATATTCAAGTTTTCACCCTTAGGCTTATTATTGAAAACTCAGTAGGTGGATGCAAAAGAGTTTAACAACAATTCAAACTCCCGTAGCGAATTTTAAAAAGAAAATGTGTTTTTAAGCAATAACAATCATATTGGCATACATCTGCCAGTTTTTGAATATTTTATTTAGCTTAAGAATTAATTTGTCTTGGATCAAATGAAGCAATCTTGTGGAGTCCCATCATTTATTTGTGTGCCTCTGTTGATGTTATCACCATCAGAGAGCTGCCTTAAGTATTTTCTCAGTTCGTTTATCAATTCCCTAGTGCCCCATTTGAGCACACTTTCCTGAAATAATGGCGTTCAGAGACTACCTTAAACTCTCAGTCAAGCATCTCTACCGTACTCCTGGTGTGCTCGGTGCTCACCGTCTCATTAAGAACAGGATGACCCTTTGCTCTCAGCGTTTGTGTTTGTTTGTCCCACTTTTCTTCGTTTTATTCATTTACATTAAGTAGGTCAGAAGAATCTTTTCAAATCCTTCTCTTTTTCGCCCTCCCTTTCTCCCCACTTCTTTTCTTAGGATCTTTCTTTTTTATTGTTTGAAAATTTCATATAGGATATGATGTTTGGATCAAATATACCCTTCTATTCCCTCCCTGCCAATTCCTCCTCTATCTTTCTTACTACTTCCTCCTCCCAACTTCATATATTCTGTCTTTAAAAAAAAAAGCATGGAGTCCATTTATTACTGCCTATGTGCCCTGAAGAAGACCTACTCTCCCTCCTTCAGGAGCCATCACTTGGTAGTAGCTACTTAAATAAGACTGGAACTTTAGGAGCTGCCCCCTTGCTGGTATTCAGACTTCCTTGATTCTGTGCATACAGTCATGACTACTATGAGTTCATGTGTAAAATGGTGATTATCATGTCCAGCAAATACTGTTTTGCTGTAGGTGTCTGCTATCAATGGCTCTTAGAGTCTTTCTGCCCTGTCTTCCATGGTGATCCCTAAGCCTTGGGGGAGGGGAGGGGATATGTCTTAGGGTTTTATTGCTGTGAAGAGGTACCACAACCATGGCAAATCTTATAAAGGAAAGTAATTGGGGCTGGCTTTTCTAGTCCATTTTCATGGCGGGAAACGTGGTGGCATGCAGGCAGACATGGTGCTGGAGAGGTAGCTGAGATTTCTATATCTGGATCTGCAGACAGGAAGAAGTGACAGTAACATATTAGTCAAGTTTGAGCAGTTAAGACCTCAAAGCCTACTCCCACTTCCTCCAGCAAAACCACACCTACTCCAACAAGGCCACACCTCCTAATGGAGCCACTCCCTATGGGCCTATCGGGGCCATTTTTCTTCAAACCAGCAGAGAATGTAGTAATAATTGTCCCATTCCAGACTGAGCACTCTAGTCTCTTATCCTCTGCATGTTGATCAGTGCTGGATCTCTATTAATTACCATATACTGATATATGTTTAGGATGTTTATCTTGTCTCTTCAAAAAATTAATTTATTTTAAAGATAAAATTTACATAGCCTAAAAATGAATGTCATTAGCATCTGTTCTTTTTTTTTTTGCTTTTACTTAAGAATGTACCTTCACAACCACTATCTAGATGAATACTGCTCCAGCCAACTCCCACCCTACAAACGTCTCTTGATTTTTTCCTAGACGTTTTCCTCCTTCCCCAGGTTGTCAGCCTATTGTGACAGATTAGTTTTCCCATACTTGAATTGTCATGTATGTAGGGCTGTAAGAGCATGTGCTAGTTTATATGTTTTCTTTTGTGTCACAGAATTGTCGCACATATCAGTACTTAATTATTGCCATATAGTTTTACATGGTAATGAATATATCATAACTTGTCAATTCCCATTTTTTTTTGTTGATTGGGGATTTGGTTGATTTATATATATATATATATATATATATATATATATATATATATATATATATATATATATATATATATAAAATGTAGGAATGGAATGTGACACTTAATTTTAGCTTTTTTTGTGTTAAGAAAGTAAGGAGTGGTGATAGGTGTTATGCATGTACCTTGAGCCTCTTGTCTGCTAGCTAAGCTCAGTGAATGAATCACCCTGAATCCTGGTGAGTCTGACTGGTAAGGAAATCTGAAGCACAGAGCTCAGTCTCTTGGAGCTGATTTGATTGGAGGCCAGGAACTATCAAAGACTAATCCTTATATTATTAAAAACATGTGCATAGAGAGCATGTATCTAAGCTCTCTTGGACTCATTTAATGAGGAAACCAGTGGAATAACAAAACTTGATTTACTGAGGATATGAGGAACTGATTAAAAAGTCAGTGGAATATTCAAATAAGACTGTCAAGTAAGATTCCAAACTACCTCATGTCTTAGAGGACAATAAAACCCTAACCTTTGGAGCTATCATCTCTAGCAGAAGAGAAAAAGAAAAAGCTGAATGCTATACTCTGTTTTCTATGAGTTAGTTTCTGACTTTTGTAGGGGTGTGAAATGTTCTAATAAAGTATTGGTCCAATTTATATTTCCAGGGAGCCAGATATCCCTTCTGGGGTCTCCTTTAAGAAAATGCATTGATATTACACTACAAGGTCGAATGATCATGACCATGGTGGGTTTTTTGTTTGTTTGGTTTTTGTTTTTGTTTGTTTTGGCCTACTTTCCAGGTTTGGGTATTGTTCTCATGAATTGACCACGGAAGAGCATAGTATGGTTTACAGTACTAGGAAAAACACAGTGACTCATCATGGTCATTTAATAAAGAAATCTATGTCCTTTCTAAGACCTCAAACTGCCACAAAAAATAGAGGGCAGCTGTACAGACACATGTGGTCTTGTTCTTTGGATTAAATTACCAATATCATCTTTTTTAAAGCTTACTCTGAGACGGGCACAACATGGTGCTTTGACCATTTTTGGCATCTCTTGACATGGGCTCCCATGGTGAAGCGAAGCAGGATGAGACATTTTGTAGTTTACATGCAGAAAGCAGGAAGCTGTGGTAAGGGTTAAAAGAATATGGTTGTTGATCTTGAAATGCATCTGACACTGTCTGTGAGGAAGTGAGCTGTTTTCTTGGCCAGGTGTCTGGTGTCCGTGGAAGTAGCTTCATATGCCGCCTGTGCCATTGTTGAAAGCCGAAGTATGTGCTTACAGTTTGCAATCTGTGCCTGCAAAGTTTAACAGTTCTCAGCACAATTTCCCAGCTCCTTACTTCTTCCTCACTGGGTGTTTGAGCTCTGTTTTTTTTTTTTTTTGGGGGGGGGCATATTCAGAGCTTTCTTTTTCTTATTTGTGTAAAGATTGGCTAATACAATTCCTAAATGAGGCAAAAAGCCAATATCCTTCTACATGCGTGTGTCACTTTGAGACGAAGCTCAGAGTTTTGCTGCTGTTCTTGGTTTAGGAAAGGGGCAGGAGTCTCCTTCAACAAGTGGCACGAAGTAGACATTCCCACACTGCTCCTTTGCACTCAGCACCATTCTTGGATTTCCTTTCACAGATTTTTGCTTTTCTTTATGCTTCCCGCCCAAAGGCGATGGCAATGATTGTTTTCAAGATCTCTGTCGATTTTCAAAAAGTAGCAGGGGGGTTTTGTAGGTGCCTTTTATTTATGGGTAGAAACTTTTTTTTCCAGTTCCGAGGATGGAATCCAGTCTCACACAAAACTGGCAAACACTCGACCGTTGGGTTCAGTCTCTTTTTGCTCACATTTCATAGTGAAGTGCCTGGGTACATGTACTCACAGATTAGACATTTGTTGGGTGTCTGCTAGAGAGGTTGGTAGACAGTGGGTAAACATCAAAGGACATGAGCATAATGAAGACACATTGAACAGAGTGCCATATTGTCACAAATAGAACTTGTCTTCACAGAAAATATGTCTAGTGCCTCCACCATGTCCTTGGAGAACATGTGTTAGGCATTGTTCTGTAGATGATTGACAAAGGGGTTTCAGATTAAAATGTCACTTGAGAAGTTTCTGAGTTTATTCATAAAGCAACGATTTGAACGTTTTTTAGGCCCTGATTGCTGGGCTACTTCATGGAATTATAGTAGCTATATTCTAAGCAAGGCTTACTGGCTACCTAGCATTGCAGGGCTAATCTGAGTGCAGTAGTCAAAATGTATTGAGCTTTTGCTGTTTGCTTGACAGGAAGTTAAGCCCTTCATGTGTATTATTTTATGATTTCATGAAATCGTACCATTCTATGACATAGCTACTGTTTTGATTTAGAAAAAAAGAAATGCTCAGAAAAGACAACATGGTGCATCCATATTAAGGGACTTATATGTAGCTTCAGGAGCTAGTAGGGAGCAGAGATAACTCTAGAACCAGACGGCTGGCTCTCTAACCTGAGCCTCCAATCTGATAGCGTTATCTGGATGTCTGATGGCATTCCACTCTATGCCTTTACCACCTGCTGTACTATGCTTCCTCCAGATGGCTTACCAAAAGGAATAAAATCAGATATGAAACATTTAAAAAGAAGCAGCCTTGACTGAGCATAGAAGTGCACTCCTTGAATCCTAGCACTCAAGAAGCAGAGGCTGGTGAATCTCTAAGTTTTCTGTCAGCGTGGTCTGCGTAGTAAGTTACAGACCATCCAGGGCCAATTAATAAGACTCTGACTCAAAACAAAGAAGCAATAACACTAACAAGGCAGCTTTTATTTATTCAAAGGCTTGCACTCTTTTTCTTACATATTCCAAAGTAAGGCAATTAGGGGAAACATTTTATTTTTATTAATTAGTATGCAAACTTGTCACTTTTCAGTGCTTAAGATATGCTCTTTAAGTGGGAGTGTGGATGTTGTTTTCCATTCTTCAGGCCCCTGCATCAAGCAGTTGCAGCTCAAATTACATTTTTATCACTAAACATATAAGTCTAAGAACTGGAACTGTTGGAGTGACATTTCTCATAATGGCATGTAAGTAGGAAGGACCTGAAGTAATTAATGACACATCTAAAAGTCCCTTTCTAAGCTAGGATTTGAGACTCTTGTCATTAAGGAAATAAAAGATTCTATTATACATAATCAAGTCAATCAAGGGGACTACGGTCTACTAGGGTCACAGCTTTTCCTGAGTCCCAAGATGCAACACCCTTTCTTGCACTGTAACTGTTAGAAATCTTGAGCTTCTGAATAATATGAGCCCTTCCATAATAGCTCTCTTTTTCTACAAGGGCCATCTTTGCTCAGGATCTCAGGAGTTAGGATGTTTGGGACTGATGGACATCTTAGCTCTACCTATACTGTCCTATTATCCTCCCTTTTTTTTTTTTTTGAAGATGAAAGGCCTCTGAATAGACTGCCAGTACTCCTAACTCCACTGTAGCATCTGTATCTGAGATGTATCCAACTGACAAACACCAAGAGCTTGTCCAGCATCTCAGAGTGCCTTACTGTTTGCATTAGTAGCTAATGTATACCAACTGATTAGTGTAGACCAAACACATTCTCAGTTGCTCTGTAAGAGAAACAGTCTTCTCATTCCTGGACACAAATTATCTAGAAATGTGTCATTTGATTTCTAAGTGTTTTGAGACTTTCCTGGTATCTTCTGACTGTTGACTTTAAGGGTGATTATATTATGAACAGAGAATATACTCTGTATGACTTCAAGTCCTTTAAACAGGTTGATGTTAGGTGATGATGATAATGATGATGATGATGATGATGATGATGATTCTTTAAGAGTTGAGAGCTTTCTGTGTATTCATGACAGAAGGGGAAGTCACATTAAAAGCTTGAGAAGGACTTTCTACTTTGAAGAAGGGGACCATCATCATCATCATCATCATAAAAGATAAGGTCTATAAATACTTAAAAGGAATGTGTGCTATGCTATGTAAGGGTGGAGCACACTGTAACAGCTAACTAGAACCTTTTGATTGATCATGTCGTTTAGTTCTAGATCTACACTGCTTTCTCACCTAGTAGTTCTGGCAAGTGCTGAGAAAAGTACTAAGGTTCCCACCTGCATTTACAGATTGTCTATCTTTCATCTCACACTGTCTGGTTTTGTTCCCTGACTTATTTCCCAGTAAGTGCCTCATAAACTAAAATGATCGTAAGTGAAAAATGCAGTTATTCTACTTGTCTTATACAATATTAGTACCCAACTATACTGAAGAGGGTCAATTGTTTACCCTCATGATCATGTGTCTGACCAGGAGCTGTGGCTCACTGTAACTGCTCAATCTTGTGACAGAGTCTTCTGCTGCATGTCATTCAGAAAAATAGCCAACTCCATGATCTGACATACAGTTTCAATGGAATTGCTATTATTTTTAGAATTTCATAAAGAAGAAAAATTGTAAGGCAAACCACTACAAATTAGGAATCTTATACATTTTGAAGCTCCATTTTTAATTTTAAAATTCATCATACATCATATATAAATTATATATATATATATATTCATATATAAATAATGTGCTTTGATTGTATTTTTAGTATATTCTCCATTTTGCTCTTTTATCTCTTTGCCCCTTCCACTCTTTGTAAAGTTTTGTTTTGATGTACACACATGTGGGATTGTTAGATCTTCTTGGAGGAATGTAGTCTTTATCATTGTACAGTTCTTAGAGAAAACTGAAACTTTGTCAAGTCCAAAAGAACCTGGGAACAAATGGCTAACTGTGGTCCGGATTAGCATGCTGATCCCTAGGTTCACTCAGTATTGCAAATAAAACATCTGTTACAGAATCCGTGCTGGCATCCTGAGTATCTCAGCTTTTCTCACCCCACTCCCTACCATACACTCCTTCAGCTCAAGGCCTTCCCTTCCCCCAGTTTCTGATGCCTGTATAATCCTGCTATTTTAGGCACATTCTCTTTTAGTTTTCTTGGTCATCTTGTGACCCCCCCCCCTTCTCTGTCTTTTCATCTCCCTCTCCCCTCTTTCCTCTTCCTCTCTTCTTCCTCATTTGCTTCCTACCTCATCAAGGCCTGGTCCATTCTGATGGTTATGTTTTGCTACTATTTTCTCTTCCTGCTCTGGACTCATCCAGATTTCTCTGGCTTTATTCTCCCTCATAGTACAATAAAATCTTTTCTTAGGTTTTCCATTTGCTGTGAAGAGACACCATGACAAAGGCAACTTTTATAAAGGACAACATTTAATTGAGGCTGGCTTACAAGTTCAGAGGTCATGGTGGGAAGCATGGCAGTGTGCAGGCAGCCATGGTGCTAGAGAAGGAGCTGAGAGCTCTACATCTTGATTTTCAGGTAGCAAGGACGAAACCATATTCCATACTGGGCAGAGCTTGTGCACATATATGGGGCCTGAAACTCTGCCTCCACAGTGACACACTTCCTCCAACAAGGCCACACCTCCTAATAGTGCCACTCTCTATGGGCCAAGCATTCAAACACAAGAGTCTATTGGACCATTTCTATTCAAACCACCACACTTCTCAATTATTCCTTGACATGGTCATGTCCTCATTTTATAAAGACTCCCTCTCCTAGCAGCTAATGATTACTAATAAGTCCACAGCTAGGGGTGGGATTTTATGCCCAATTCCCCTCTCCATTTCTGGGTATTGTGCATGTTACCACAACTGCTGTGAGTTCCTATGTGCAGCATTATGGAAGCTAGCCAGCTGTTTCAGCTAAACCCACTGGCTAGTAAGTTCCATGGATTCAACTGCAGTGCCCTCACACCAGCCAGTCCAAAGACTAGAGATGTGAGCTGCCAAGCTCTTGTGTTGTATAGACCAAGAAAACCAAGAGAGAACACGGCTACAATAGCAAGATTATATAGGAATAAGAAGCTGGGGGAAAGGAAGGCCTTGAACTGGAGGAATTTATGGCAGAGAGCATGGTGAGAAGAACTTTCTTTGACTTGAGCACTGGGAATCCAGGCCCAGGACCTCACGCTTGCATATTTGCCCACTGAGCCATTTCCTCAGACCACTGAAGTCTACCGTTTTATATGGCAAATCCACACTCTCCAATCTTTCTTCATGGGTAATGTCTTCCTTTTTTGTCATTAATTTTTATAAGTTTGATTGTGAAATCTTTTGACAAAATTTTCTTTGAGTTTATCTTCTTTAGATTCTGTACAGTTCTTGATTGTGGGAGTTGTCTTTTGCCAAATCCAGCGAGTTTTCATGCATTATTTATTTGAATTTCCACACTTTTGTTTTTCTGGAATATAAGGACACAAACGTTAGACTTTACACTGTTGTCCCATGAGTATCTGAAGTTACTTTTCTGTTATTTAGACTGAATACATCTTACTGATACATATTTAACTTTATTCTTTCTTGTTTCATGCCTAATCGATTACTGAACTTATCCACTAGGCTTTTAAATTTGACTGTTTTTTCAGTTCTATACTTCCATTTTTACTAATGTTTTCTAAATTTTCATTTGCTTGTAGTTGCTTGTTAAAGTATTTTTTGAGACATGGTCTCACCATGTACTTCTGGCTCTCTTAGAACTCACTATGTAGAGCTGGCTAGTCTTGAACTCATAGAAATCCTCATGTCAATACCTTCCAAGTGCGGGAATTTAATATATGTACTACTACATTCAGTTGAGTATTCTTTTTTTTTAAAGATGTATTTATTTATTTTATGTATATATGTATACACTGTAACTGTCTTCAGACGCACCAGAAGAGGGCATCAGATCCCATTACAGATGGTTGTGAGCCATCATGTGGTTGCTGGGAATTGAACTCAGGACCTCTGGAAGAGCAGTCAGTGCTCTTAACTGCTGAGCCATCTCTCCAGCCCCCAGCCAAGTATTCTTTAAAAAAAAATTAAGTCACATATATTTTATTTGTATGTGCACATGTTGGAGGGCTTCTTGTGGAAGCTAAAGGATAAGCTGCAGAAGTCATCTCTCATTTCACCGTATGGAGGTGGTGGGTATGTTAATTAGCTTGATGCCAATAAGCATTTCATAACATATACATACATCACATCTTCATATTGTAATTCTATATAGTTTTCATTTCTTGGCCATATATCAATAAAACTGAAAAAAGTGGCAAAAATTGTCCAGCCCTAGTAAATCCTATCCATATCAATGATCAGTTAGGGGCTAGAACGGGGCCACAGCTAAAAAAAGACAACAAACAAGAAGCTGAGGCTCACCCTGTAAGTGCAAGCTCTGCTTGTAGGACCCGTGAGTGGTCTAGATGGCTGCAGAACTAACAAGTAAACTTTGGATTTCACTGTAGTTTCTTAAGTCACAAGGGGAACTGAAATGACAGATGTGCTCATCTCCCTACAAGCCTAGGTGTAACGTTCATCATCTTTGTGCCATCGAGGAAGATGAGTGGGCATAAGGGATCTTCTGAGAGGATGCAGCTGAAGATATGGATACTTCACACTAAGGATAAAGTCAGCTGCTCAGGCTCTTCTTCCTGCCCTACCATCATTTGTGGGAAGAGCTCAGCCCCTTCTTTTTCCTCTGAGCTGCCTATTTTGTTTGTCAAAGACATAACCCTCTCCCCACCCCTCTCTCCCTCTCCCTCCCTCTCTCTCCCCCCTCTTCCTCTCTCTCCCCCTCCCCCTTCTCTCTCCCTCTCTCTCTTTCCCCCCTCTCTTCCTCCCTCTCTCTCTCTCTCTTTCTCTCTCTTCCTCCCTCTCCCTCTCCCTCCCCCCTCTCTCTTTCTATCTCTCTTTCTCCTTTTTATTGTCATGTTTTTCATCACTACCAAGTTTTTCTCCTGAAGACAGGGGGCCAGGAGGGCATTGGGGTAGAGAGAGAGAGGTTGGGGGGGGGGTAAAGAGAGAGAGGTGGGGGGAGGATATGATATGCTTCTGGGAGTCTGACTGCAGAAAGCAAATGAGCTTGCCTGAGTTTGTAAGCTGAGAAGTTGTTCAAGCCAAACCACATCCTGCCTGGGGTTCAGGAGCCAGGTGGTCCCAGATGGAGATCTGGGGGCCAGGCAACTGTGTGAACCCTGCACTTAGTGCATGGAGATGATTTTTGTCACCATGTCCCCTTCATACTGAGCTTCTCTTCTAAGGAGGCTTCCCAACTCACTGGTTACCAGTAAACACTTTGGTGCTGGTCTGCTTCCAGTTGGGGCTGTGGGGCAAAGCAGCTGCACACAGGTGGCTGTGCTCAGCTCCTGAGGAAGTTCTTTGCTGGCTGTAAATAAGCCGTGGTCAAGGGCTGAGATGTCTGACTGCAGTTGCTGTTATCAATACAGTGGGAGCCTCTTGGAACCCAAAGATGGGCTTTTAAAAATATACTATGGAAGAAAATAAATTTCAATACGAATTTTTAATAATTACTAAATGAACATTATGGTCACAGTCATACTAAAATATAATTGGAACTGAGGAAATCTTAATTGTGAGCATATTCTGAGCTGGGATGTGCATGTTTACATGGTATTTCATTGTCTGCAGTGTCATGAGGGTTTAGTTTCTGGCTGACCAGATATAGTTCATAATAAAGAAGCAACATCCAGAAATCAACATGGACAGATGGTAAGCAAAAGACACATTGCAGTTTTTTAAAACCATAAACATTATCAAGTGATAGCTGCAAACCCTCCACATGCTCTGTTACATTGGAACGCCCATGGGCACACTGGGAAAGGAGTCGGGTTGCTAGCTGCTACTCTGTAATTGCTGTTGAATGGCCTGGCTCACACTCCCAAGTCAATCTTTTAACTATTTCCCTCCACAGACAATTCATTTGCATCTCCACAGGTTTTTTTTCTTTTTCACAGCATTATTTTTGGTTGTTACTAAAAATTTTGTTGGCAATGCTAGGGACGGGACTCTGAGCCTGGGACTCAGTAGGTACAGACTAAACAACTGTGCTTAATCTCCAGGTCCTCTGTCTTGATCTTGAACTTACAGCAGTTGCTAGCTTGCTGGTAACAATACAGTTACGGTATGAAGCCTGCACTCCTCCGTGTTAAATGGGTGATTACAGGGGTCTTTAGAGGCAGGTACAATGAACTCAGAAAAATGTGAATGTGGAGGACATCAGCTTCGTGCAGTTTCAAATGTTGAGAATAATTTTCTGTATGCATTCATATTTTTTCCAGAGACTGCACTGCTATTTAGTTCAAAATGTCACACTACAGCAGATATCTTTGGTTCATATAATCTAGGCAATTATGGTATGAGCTTTCGCTGTTGGTGGTAGTTAAAGCCTGTATACCTCACTCCTTTTTTTAGCCTCCGATTTTTTTTTTTAATTCAATTTAACTCATCCTTTTATTTGAAAACTTGAATTTGAATGGGTTCCATTAACAGATATTTTAAAATGACAATCAAGTCTAGGGTGCTGCCAGCTCAGAACTGAACACAATGCCCAGCCCTTAAGCTGGGTAGGAAATCGATTTCGGGCTGGTTGCAACTGCAGTGCAGAGAGCTATAGCTGATTTGTAAACAGCCCTTGTAGCAACATCTCACAGTTGACGAGCCACAGTGAAGTATGTGATCCTGCTATCTAAATGGCTGCCCTGAGTGCAAGCCCATGTGGAGTGCATCTCTCAGGGCCATGCAGGATAATTAAAGCCACCATTGGTAGATGATTACAGATGATCTCATTACAGACAAACTTAGGCCTGCCTTCACTCATTTCAATGAAAAGGCAAATGGCGATTCAGTTTACCTCCCCAAAACTATATTCTTTTCCCCCCCTTTTTAGATGGAATATACAAATGAATATTAAATTATAGATACAACTAGAAGCCATTCTCCTTTTAATGAATTTATTCTAGGGCCATGCTTGCCATCCCTGGGCTGTATTGTCACTGAGTTTCTTGTGATCTGTAGCCTCTTCCTTGTTTGTCCTGATGCCAGGGATTGGTAGGTGATCCCTGTCATCCTTTTCTTTCCCAGAGTAGCTAGAATGTATCTTGTGGTTTCAGAATGAGCAGGCTAAACATTGGTCTGCCTTAATTGAATCTAATGCATGATCCTTAAAACTAACGTGTAGTTTGGAGTTATTAAATGCTTTTCTTTTAAACAGCATATAATTTATTTGCTATTGCCCGAGCTCGTGAATTATTTAAGTAAAAGGGAAACTTCTTTCCTTGAGGTGGATCTTACCCGGCTGGTGCCACTTTCATTTTCATATTGTTGCTGAGTACAGTAAATGAGGAATATAGTTGAGAGGACCGAGATGATCCAAAGGCTTACTGTATATGGCCGTGCGCCAGGCTAGACTGGAGGGAGAGAAGCTTCTCTGGGCACGGGTGTTGGTCAGCAGTGACTTCATGGGCAAAGAATACACACCTGAGAACAGCTGTGGAGAGCTGGTTCAGTTTATTGGGGAGAACAAAAGCTATTTAAACCTTTGGGCGGTGAGTAGGGGCTACTAGGGTGAATGTACATCATTGGCCAGGGCCAGGATGCTGGAGATGCCTCATTTGCATGAAGAGCAATTCCAGGTGCTATTGGCCATGACCTTGTAAAGGGAAAGGAAGTTTAACCTGGCTATGGGCCATATGACCTCCAGTGGGCAAAGGTTGGGGATACAGGGTTATGTGCCCCAGGACATGTAGGCCCCAGGCAGGGGCAGAATGACCCTACTCTTGTTGATCTCAGGATGAAATTTCAGAGGTTTGGACATACCTCCAGGCCTGCAACTTCTTGGCCCCACATATGGTCACTGGGTTCTATATATGAATGTATTGCATGTGGCTCTCATACTTGCTGGCTGGCCCAGGTTCATTTTAAACCTTCAACTTTTATGAAGATTGACAATGATGTTTAGATCTTGGTTCAAAAAGCGCAAATTAGCATGTGATAATTTCCTATTGTTGATTTCTCATCATCGGCATTTTAAAATTTAGTCTCTTCAACACATTTTTCTATTTCAACTTTCATTTCTTTGACACTAAAATTTAATAGTGTAGTTAGATAGTTTCTGCTTTTCAGAATAAGGACAAAGGTTGCCAAAAGTGTAGGTTGTGGTAAAGGTACCCATTACAAGCCCTCTGACCTGAGTTTAGTCCCCAGGACTCAGATTGTGGAAGCAGAGAACTAGCTCCCTAAAGTTTTCCTCTGGCCTCCATATCAGTGCCAAGACACTTATTTTTGTATACACAATGCACACACACACACACACACACACACACACACATATGCATGCACACACGTGTGCACTAAATAAATATGGAAATTTAAAATGTGCAGGTTATTTTTGATAGCTCCAGTGATCTTTGTAAATTATTGAACAGGACCTAAGTATTGTATTTATATTTCAGTGTACACTGGCCACCCACACCATAATTTCATAGTATGAAATGTTTCTGAACTGTTAAACTATGTAAGAGTTTGACAATGTAGTTTGTATCTATTTGCTACCTAGATTTATCAAATTGTTATCACATTGTTGACACATTTTTGGTTCTTTAAAAAATAAATAAGTAGACTTACAGTTTCAGCTCAGAGATGTAGAGAGCTGGAAACCTGTCCCCCCAACACTCCAGTAAGACTGAGACTGGTAATTAATAAGAGAACCAAGTTCACAGAGCAAGTGGCCATTTTCAAATCTGGGGATCAGTAGGTGCTTTCTGAGGCACGGGAGAGGACCTGAACATTTGCTACAGGGGCAGAAGTCTCCAGATGCTCTAGAAGCAGACAGGAAGAATCAGCTAGAAAATACAAGTTGCTAGGGACTGAGTGTGGGCTGGCTGCCTCTCTCTGTCATAGGGGAAGCAGCTGGAGGAAGCCACTGGGGGAGGGGTTCTTCTCCTTCATAGACTTTCCTGCAGGAGCCTCACCTGGAGTGGAGTCATAGGAGGACCAGGGAAAAGGCACAGCGAGCTCTTGGTGCAGGCTTGGGAACTATGGAGAAATCCACTCTCCCTTGAGGAGAAGAAAAAGGCTAATTTCTGCAGAGGAAGGACAGGAGGTGCAAGGGTGAAATGCCACAGCAGCTGCCTGGAGGGAACTCTCCCACCCCCACCCTTTCCTCCACCGTCCCACCTCACCTAACACATTTTTTTACTCTGCAGGGAGAAAAACTTTAACCAGAGGTAGATGGCTACTGGGGGGTGGGCATTGCCTCTGGGGGATGAGCTGGGGTGCTGTAGCCTTGGGGAAGGGTAAAATGGCTTGTGGAAGGTTCACAGGCCCACCATACAGACCTAGAATATTTGAGAACCGCTCCCTTTATTCCACAAGCTTGTCTCAAAGCTCAACAGAACCCAACATCTACTACCTTGTCCCAACTGACCAAGATTTAACCCCAAATTTCAAAGTGTAGAAGGAAATCCAGTCTGAAGAGTCAAAGCAGTCACAGAGACCAGACGCAGATATGGTTTAGCTGTTGGAGCTATTGAACCATACATGGGCACATTACCTCGCTGTGTCCTCCAAGGACTGCTCAGGTGCCAGGTGCTCTTTGGGATGCCAGTTTGAGGGCATAACAAGGTCTGAGGTCATAGCCTAAAGGCAAACAGAGGGCAGAGAGCGTAACGACAGATGAGTGAAAAGATAATTGTAGCTGAAACGTGTGTTGAAAAATATAAGAGAGAAAAACACAGGGCGGCTGGTGGAATGTGTGGCTGAGTTCAGCTGGTTCCAGCATCAGTGGGGAAGAGCTCACCTCTCGGGATGCTGGATCGCACACCTGATGAAGAGGGACCTATCACTGCTAAGAACAACTCAAGGACAGAACACCAAGTGCCAAGGCATCAATAAGGTTGGCTTTCCAGGTATGACACGAGTGCTTTTGAAGGTACAAGTGTCAGGGGCACACTGCTGGCAAGAGCAGCCTCACATTTGTGTCACTGTCCCAGCTAACTTTGGGAGGAAGGAGTGGGTGGCGTGGCTTTTCTACTGCTTACTTAAATTTCTTTTAATGCATGTAGGAATTACTCCTCTCTGCTTCCCCCTCCTTTTTTGATGGAGGAGTATTTATTTTATATTTTCTTTGTCACCACTTCAGAACCTGGGAGTGTGAAGTTGTAGTTTTAACTAAAAACACTTATTTGGCCATTAAAATCGGAGTGCTTCTTTTCATAGTTGTAAAGAATTTCCGTTGCTTCAGCTGTTGATCCTTACCATCTATTCCCTAGGTCTATCCCATGTCCTAGGTCTATCCCATGTCCTAGGTCTATCCCATGTCCTAGGTCTATCCCATGTCCTAGGTCTATCCCATGTCCTAGGTCTATCCCATGTCCTAGGTCTATCCCATGTCCTAGGTCTATCCCATGTCCTAGGTCTATCCCATGTCCTAGGTCTATCCCATGTCCTAGGTCTATCCCATGTCCTAGGTCTATCCCATGTCCTAGGTCTATCCCATGTCCTAGGTCTATCCCATGTCCTAGGTCTATCCCATGTCCTAGGTCTATCCCATGTCCTAGGTCTATCCCATGTCCTAGGTCTATCCCATGTCCTAGGTCTATCCCATGTCCTAGGTCTATCCCATGTCTTACGTCTATCTCTTATCCTTGGTAGTGGCTGTTGCTACATAAAGGTGGGGAACTGAAGCCTGGGGGGGGGTTACCTGGCTTGACAGAGATAGAAAATATGTTATGGGTCCACTTTAGTATTTGAAGTCTGCCAGCCTAACCTCCCAGGATTTATGTGTATGAACTAAGTGAAAGGATAGGCATTTTAAAAAGGTTTTATTTTAGTTTTAATTATTTCTGTGTGTATGTATGTGGGTATGTGCATGTGGACGAAAGTGCTCATGAAATCCAGAAAAGAGAGCAGTGGATTCCTGGGAGCTGGAGTCACAGGCGCGTGTGAATTTCCTGACGTGGGTGCTAGGACCTAAAATTTGCCATAGCAGTATAAGCTTGAACCTTGAGCCATTTTCCAGCCCCCATCCCTTTTTGAGATAGAGTCTCATGTTGATGTCCGACCTGTTATGTAGCCAAGCTAGCCTTGAATTCCTGAGCCCCGACTCTCTTGCCTCACCTTCCCAGTGCTAAGACTACAATTGGAAGGACAGCTATTCTTAAAAGTAGAGGCTTAGAAGAAGAAAATAACCAAAAACCAACTGTACTTGAATTCTATGGTTAGTAAACCTTTGTCAAAGCACTGACTACTAAAACCACCGGGAAAAATTGGTTGAATAAGTACACATTTAACGGTGCAGCACTAGCTCATTCGTCCTTAAAACTTGGAATAGGTGAAACTGAATAGAAACTATGGGAGGGAGAAATAAAAGTAATAATAATAATATTTAAAAAAACCAAAAGATCAAAAGACCCAATTTTCTTATTAAAAAATAATTGATAACATCAACATCATAATTCCTATGCTGTCTTCCTGTGATAAACATTTCTACATAGTATTAATACTGTACTGTGAAGGTAACATTGTCTGACACTTTGCTATCCAGAGCATTCTGGAAGTCAAGTCTTGGTATGAATTTACTATTATGTTGGGCAGTGGTGACTCTCACCCTTAATCCCAGCATTTGGGAGGCAGAGACAGGCAGATCTCTGAATTTGAGGTCAGTCTGGTCTACAGAGTGAGTTCCAGAACAGCCAGAGCTACACAGAGAAATCCTGTCTTAAAAACAAAACAAAACAACCCAAACCAAGCAACCAACCAACCAACCAAGCAATCAACCAACCAACCAACCAACCAACCAACCAACCAGTCAGATTAAGGATACAGTTGGAGAAAGATCTACTTATATTGATGAAGGGGATGATTACTGCCTGGTCATATAGCTCAGTGACCATGTGCTTAGCATGTGTGAGACATTGGGTTTCATCCCTATTCCCGTAAAGAAAGAAAGGAAAGGGAAGGAAAAGTAATGCTTTCTTTAGTGCTTTCCCTGAACTAGAGAAGTGGAACAACTTACCCAGGGGAGCACAAACTGTCCATGTTCCATATGGGTGTGAGCCTGTGGGTGCCCTAGACTACATTAAAAAGACAAACCCCAAAGTAATTAATTAGCATGATGGGTACCCAGAGCTGCTGGGTTCTGAGAAGCTACTGGGAATCTTGGCTGAGCTCTGTAACACGGTGCTGTGAATTTGATTTGAAACACAGCTACATCTTGACTGAAACCACAACTTCCTGTGAAGGCCTTATGATGTTACTTGTCGAAAAGAAATAAGCATATGAAGTTTTCAAAAAGGTTCTTCGAGTATATTGATTGAAAAAAATGAATGGGTACACTTAGTAGTTCTCATTAATTCTAAGAACAATTTATTCTGGCATTCCTTGGTTCCACCTAAAGCTCCTTAGTACTGAAAGATTTTCCATGTTCTTCCTTGACTGTCTGGGACTTGACTGTGACTAATGGCTTTAGACGTGTACAGTAACGCAAGCATCGATGCTGCCAGCATGAATGGAAAAATGTATCACTTAATTAACAACACAGCAGGATATCTTTGCTGTGCACTTAACCTGGGAGTGTGGGAAGGGATGGAGCAGGGTTGAGTCCCGCCATTTGTTGACAAGATCCTAGGGGCCTGGAATGTATAGCTTGGAGGTAGAGTACTTGTCAAGCATTGGATTTCATCGCCAACTCTACACACAAAAGAGTTCAAAGGGGAGGAAATGGAGGGATGGATGACTCAGTGGTTAGGAACACTGGCTGCTCTTCCAGAGGACCTTTCTGTGATTTCCAGCACTCCCACAGTGGTTCACAACAGTCTGAAACGCCCTCTTTGGGCTTCCACAGGTACTGAATATGTATGGTACATAGACATACATGCCGGCAAAACATCCATATGCACAAAATAAAAAAGTTTAAAGAGTTCTCAGGGGGTATGATGGTGTGCCTTTTGATGCTGTTCTACTACTTATGAAGGGGAAAGCAACACACCGACATAGTATTCTAAAGCCAGATGAGGGTATAACCTAATTTGCCCAGCCTCTAAATGTGCCTTCCTGGGATCCTGTGAAATGCAGATTTTGATGGGGGCCTACACTTGGAAAAGAATTGCTGACCTTCTAACCCAGTCTCAGGGCTCTCAAGAGTCACCTGGGGGGGGGGGGAGTTTAAAAAGTGCTTTCCTAGGCTATTGAATTAGAGACTCTGGGAATGAAACAGGCAGATACTTGAGTTTGGGGGAGGGGTGGGGAGGAGAGGAAGCAACTTAACAAGTTGGCAATAAAGCTGTCAACTTTGTTTATTGGGGGTGGTGGCGAGGAGGAGCAGAATGACAGCTTGGAAGACTTCACTGTAAGAATCAGATAGAAATGTTTAATGATGTACTTTCTGGCATCCTAAGAGTTTCCTCTTTGACCAGAAGAACATGTGAAATCCACCCCCTCAGAAAGGAGTTGAGGAGTTCCTTATGATTGTCCAGACAGGCTTAAAGCAGAAAGCACAGGAGGAAAAAAATGCACTTAATGGTTAGCTTGCTGACCTGCCTAGCATTAGCTCATGTCTGTGAAGCCCTACAGAGCTCACCCAGGGACGCCAAGGCCCAAATATGGAAAGGAGAAGTCATGCTCATGAGGGAGGAGCTAAAATTATCACTACAAATATTGAACACAACATTTAAGCTTCTGCTCTGGGGCCAGGGGTTTCATTGTAGTGATGTGTGGGACAGCCAGGGGCAGCTGCAAAGAAAGCCTTGGGGCTGTTTTAGTTCCAATGAACCATGGATATTAGAGTGGGGGTTTTGTGGGTTACTCCTTTCATAGTCTGACTGTCCACATTCCTGCTAACAGAGGCTCTGGAACAAGTGGCTTTTCATCCTCCCCCTAGACTTCCCTGTGACTCTTTTCTTGAGGTCAAGCAGGAAGACTCAGGGGCCCATTTCCGCACTTTTTGTGCCTTCCAGGAATTATTGTTTCTCTTAATTTGCAGTTTATCTTCAAAGCCAAGTGTTAGCCATTGTTGGACACAATGTCCTTGGTCCCAGACCTTTGTGGGTTGTTATTTAGAAAAAGTGGTTTTGTGCGTGTGCATGTGCACACTATCCCTGGGGATGTCTGCCCTGGGGAGACTCTGGGTACTGAAGAAGTGTGGGCTCCAACTTTGACACTCTGGGCTCCCTATGATCAGGCTGTGTCCATATTGAGCTTCTGGTCACCATGGTCAGCAACGATGCCTAAAGCTTGGCTCTGGCTCTCACACCTGACTTCAATGACACAAGTGACTCATGAGACAAACAGTAGTCCTTTTGTAGAGATAAAGATTACAGCACTACAGTCCAGGTGTCTCTATTGCCTGTGTGCTGTTTTGTAATGATGTTATAGTTCTCCGAAGGCAAGCCTGGGGGAGAGACAGCTGAAATCCTGCTTCTTCCCACCTATTGGAGCCTAGTGTGGCAAGGGAGCCCTACAGAGGAGATCTAAGAGTCTGGAACAGCCATGAAGGAATGCTACCAGGTGAGCCTCTAAGGAGGATTTATTATAAGCAGAGGACTGGAGAAAGAAGACCACAATTTCATGAGGGTGTGGAATTCAGCCTTGTCAGTAAGATGCTTAGGTTTTTGTCACAAGTTAGGATCACCTAGGAATATAAAACTTTAAGAAAAGGGTGTTGGATCCCTTGAAACTGGAGTTATAGTGGTTGCTGGGAATTAAACTCTGAATCCTAGAAAAGCAGCCAGTGTCCTTAACTGCTGAACCTTTTCTCCAGTCTAATGTTTTCTGGATTGATGTGGGATAGCCCAGCTCACTGTGGCTGGAGGCATCCCTGTCTGTATCTAAAAACAAGCTGGGCAAACCATGGAAAGGAAGCCAGTAACAACGTTTCTCCTTCGGCTCTGCTTCAGTTCCTGCTTTGAGTTCCTGTTCTGACTTCCCTTCATGATGGACTGTAGGCTGTAAGATGAAATAAATGTTTTTCTACCTAAGTTTCTTTTGGTCATGCACTAGAAAGCCAGCTGCAGTAGATGGGAAGTAGGAAAAATGACGGCAGGAGATGAGAGGAAGCCTACATTCCCTTGTAAGGAATTTAGAGTAATCCGGGAAGGACTGGACAAAGGGTTTTAAGTGGATGCAGACCACTGCCTTACCGACATGGAGAAAAAGTTCTGGCAACTTGTGTTCTCTTCTGCTTGACCATCTGCATTCCCAATAGCTTTTTAAATGGCTTCCTGGGATCTAATTTACACATCATAAAGTGCACTCATTCGAAGGGCCTCGATCATTGTATTTTTAGTATATTTGGAGTTGTCCAGTGATCATTGCGATCTAATTCTCAAACATTTCCAGCCCCTCCCAAGGATAACTTGTGCCCACTTATAGTTCCTCCCCATTTTCCACTCTCAACTCTAGGCAACCGATTTCTCTTCGTAATTGACATGCTAGAGGAGGATGGAGCCTTGGTGCAGTGTGATCTACTGTTTGATAGGGCATCAGAAACCCCTGTTTGAGGTTCAAGGAGGTGGCTCAGCAGGTGAAGTGTTTGCCATGCAAGCCTGATCACTTGAGTTTGAATCTTGGAATCCACGTCGAGGTGGAAGGACTTAGCTATTTCCACAAAGCTGTCCTCTGACATCTACATGTGTGTGATAATGCGTCTCCCCACTTCTGCATTCTCCTTCAATAATAACAGGAGAAACCCTTGTTCTTATCATTACTCTTTTTTAAAATTATTTTTATTTATTTATTTTTTTTTGCCATCACTCTTCTATGCCATTGTTTTGGAAGTAACTGGGTCCCCTTGATCATTACACTGTTGGTTAGAAGATGGCCGCCAAACAAAGATGGCCCTTTGTTTTTTTTTTTTTTTTTTTTTTTCATAGCCTATGGGAGAAGAGGGGTGGAGTTTCTGTAGGCTAATTAGATAAGCTTAGTTCTTTTTTTGTCAACTATTAATCAATGCTTGGTTTAGGATTGATTAGGCTGCCCTCCCAAACCTGGGAAAGGGCTCTCAAGGGATGATAGGCACCTTTGACCAATGGCTAGCACTCTGTGGGAAGGGCAACCAGCAGCCTTCACAGAGGGTTACTGAGCAACACTGTTGGATTCTTGGGCCCTCACTTCCTTTGAACAGGAGCCTTTTCTATGTTAAGCATAGGCAAGGTAGGAAGCAAAAATACACTTGTTATCTATGGGCAGGTAGATCATCCCAGCTCATCCTAGGTGATCAGTGATCTCAATAGGTCAGAGAATAAGAATACTATGTTAGTGCTTATGGTCACTAGAGGGATTTCAATGCATGCTAAAAGAATTAAGTACTGATAAAAATATTCATATAGTGCTATGCCAAAATGCCTTTAAAAATCTGTATAAGTATCCCTCTTTTTTAAATGTAAGGTTGTAAGAGAGGAAAAAAAAAGAATACTATATTAGCATTAAAAAAAAAGTCAGTCTAGCTTTATGTCACCTGTTGAGATCTTACACATTTAGGAGTCTCTGGCGATTGAGTACGTGGTGCTTTGTCTCAGGACAGGTCACTAGCGTGGGCACTATTGAGGAAGATGTTAGTGTTAGCACGGGTGGAAAAATCATTTCAGTCACATTATGGAAATCTTTAGGCTGTAAGATAAAACTAGTTAAGTAATACGGAACTAGTAGCAAATACTATGAAAAGCACTTGTATCTAGTTATTGGAACCTCCAGTTTGGGGGAAAAGATACTGAATACACTCTGAATATGTCAGTATTACAGTTACCATGTGAAACTGACTTTCTTTCAAGTATAATTCACGTCACTAAGCCAAACAGACATTCTGCCAGTTATTAGAACTTTATTAAATTCTGCTTCATGTGTGCTTAAAAAAAAACAAGAGTGGCTTTTACACGGAAAGGCAGGTTATTTGATTAGGAGCTGTAGTTCAGAATTGATTTCGGGGTGAGGTCTGTCCACATGCACTGAGATTCACTGCTGCAGCTCTTAATGATGAGAACGGATGTTGAAGAAAGCAAACACCATATGCCCTTTGTTTCCGTGCATGTCTCCTTCTGGAGGCCTGGGTGGAGTGTCTCAGCTGTCTCAAATAATCTCCATTTTGCTCTTACTGCAGACTGCAGCTCCCTAGCTCGCTTCTTTCTGATGTTAATTATCATCTCTTCCTAATTGGTTGGCTCTTCCTCCTCTTCAGTGGTAAAGGTTCCACTCTCTCCAGGGCCAGAGATTGGTTTAATTTTGAAAAATGCATTTCACTTGATTTGTGAGAGCACTAAGAGAGTGCGGAGAAATTAAAGAAACAAAAACCCCACCAGCATGAGTGTGTAGTGGGAGGGGCAGGCGGGTTGAGTATGGGACAGGATGCTTAGAATAATTCTGCTGCCAAGTGAATCAGAGAGGCGTGCAGTTCTCAGAGTGCACGGAACTCACTCCTGCCCGGGAGTGCAGAGAGTCCACCAGAAGTCACCATTTCTTACTCCACAGAATGGAGCTTTCAGCAGCCAAAGCCCCGAGCCCCACAGACGTCCCTGAGAGTGTAAGTAGGCCACATGTCTGCTTTGCTTGTTATGTCTGCATCTTTTGTAGTCGCTTGCCTGACAACTCTGTAAGCCCAGAGGGAGACATGAGGGGGGAGTCTGGTCTGCAGTCTAGTACTTCCTCCCATTTAGACCCAGGTCTTAGTTCTCTTGTTTGTGGTAAAAGGACGTTTTTTACCCATGTTACCCCAGGGACAGACAGACATGACTTATTTTGACCGAATCCTGTTTGTTAGCAGTATCTGTAAAGGCTTGAAACTGACTTATTCTATAGCAAACTCTGTCTTGCCTTCTCTGGTTGTGATCTATAGCTGAGGAGTTTTCCCCAGAGGGATACTGTGCATAGATGGGCCCCATCCAGGAAGCCCTAGCGAGTGCCCCTTTCATCAGTAAGAAGTTAGGGGCAGGTTTGGGGGCAGAAAGCAGTTCTGAGGCAGCCGATAGATGTGGGAGTCTGGGAACAAGGCAGGTGTGGGATCTGACTTTTCCTGGGGTGTCAAGAGCTAAAGGGGTCAGGGAGGAAAGATAGGAAGCAGGAGAGAAAGTTGGTTTGGGGTTCATCAGGAGGGTTGTCTGGTCCTAGTTACTAATTAGGTACAGGCTATTACAAAGCTCCTGCCAGGTAGCCAAGTAGCCTTGGGCCACTAAGAAAATAAATCTTCCAAGTCTTACTGTTTTTTCGCCTGGTTCTTCTTTGGCCTGACTCTTGATGGTGTCCTGTTGATGGTGGCCTCATAGGCGCAAGCCATGTGACAGTTCCCGTGAGATGCCACCAGTGCTGCTGTTGTGTTCATTTCAAAGGCCTTCCTATTCTCTTGCTCAGTATCATAGGTCTGACCTTGCAGGCTACTTTGCCTTGCTTAATTAATCCCATCACTGTTGTTCTTTTGGTCATGGTCTGGTGACCCCCACACCCCCAAAATTTTCCACCAAGGTCCTGGGGAGAGGGTGTCAATGGATCCTTCGGCCCGGGGCCTGAGTTAGGAGGTCATGTGATGAGTCTCTGGTAGGAGAGAAATAATTCAAATTTTCTGATTTGGCTTTGACTTTTGAGCCTCTGGAGTGCTTCTATTCCCCAGGGAGAGGAAGACAAACAAACACAGAGAGCCCCAGAGCCGCTGCCTATCAGTTCACCTAATAATATGTGATTCAGAAGTACACTGTCATGTTGCTTTTTCTTTAGGCGGTTTCGGTTTGCCTCCTTCATGCTTTAAGGCAACTGCTAGCGCATGGCCCAGTCCCTGATGCTTTGCATCTGAGTGGGGTTTGCCTTCTATGGCCTTCTTAATTAACGCCACTAGCTATTTCATATTTGCTCAAATGTGAGTTCATTGCTAATCATAGGTTGCTTTGACAGTCTCAAGTTTTCTCTGCCCTCTCTGTTTTTAAATGTCTTACATTTCATCTTACATTTAAGCTGGAGTCCGTTGCCTTTAGCTTTCAAGACTCCCCACTTGTTGTATGTCAGTGAACTATTTTTGATTTTTGGAACCACCACCTGGACTTTTGGTTGGCATGAAATGAATGAAGAGAGTCCTATATGTGCATGTTCATTAGAACCCCTTCATTGAAATTTGAGTCATTTTTTCTGTGACTGGTTTTTGCCTACCTTTTTAGACTTATCAGGTCACCTTCCTGTTTGGAGATTCCTTTCCATCAAAGAGATTTCTTTGTGCCTCCCCCCCCCCCCCGTGTTCTTTTCTGCCTCAGGACCCAGGCACTTGTGGCTCTCCAGGTCAGAGATGCCCTTTCCTTGGTATCTGGCTCCCCTGGCTGGCATTTCTTTTGGGTGCCACCCGAAGAAGCAACCCTGCTGGAGTTATCTTCTCTGAAGGGTCTTCCTTTCTTCCTCTCTTTCACATCGTCATGATTGTTTCTTGGGGAGTCCTTGGAGCACAGCCTATAATGGTTTTGTTGACCTGTTGACTCACTCAGTACTTGCTATCTCCCAGACTAGTAGTTCAGTTCTTCTAAGTCAGGAACTCCGTTTGTTTTATTCCTGAGGGGAGTCCCCAGTCCCCCTCTGAGGTCTAGATGTACAGTAAATGCTCAGCAAGTATTTGCTACATAGAATGATTTAGTGAAGGAGCTTTAATTAGTTTGCGATTGTTGCAAGCTGATTGAGACAGATTTGCAACGCCTCCCCCCACCGACTGATGAATGTGCACTCACCACAGTCTGGGCACTTGGAGAACATCGAGACTCAAGGCTCTGGTTCCCTGTCTGCGAGCCCTTGGCGGGTATGTGGACTCACCCTCTGTTTTAAGCATTATTATTATGATTTTTTTTTTGTTCTCAAAATGAAAACCACCTGTCTTCAAAGTGATTTGCTTAAAAGAAATTCTTCATTTCTTTACTAAGGCCTTTATCCCCAGCCCCCTTCTGCCTTTCTCCATCTCTTGCCAAGAGTAATGGGAAAAACCCTATTATCTTGGAAAGTGGTTTTCCCTCTGGTCAGAATCCAAAGCTGAATGATTTATCACCAAGTGCGGGAGAGGGGGGCAGCATGGCTTTTCCCTGCCTCAGTGTGTGCTCACAAATGTTAGTGGTTTGTTCTCCCCGAAACGTCAGCTGGTCATGTGACAGCTCAGCTTCAGTGCTGCCTTTTTCTTTGTATAACTCCTTTAAGTTTCTCCCCTGCTGGCAAAGAACCTAGTTCAGGGTGTTCTATAAGTGGAACCAAGGCTGTGTTTAAGCAAGACTCAGCGGCAGCCTGTTGACCAGCTCACTGACAGCCTCATATCAATTCTAGGAGTAGATAATGTTAACCCCACCCTAGAGTTACCAAATTGGAGGCTCAGTGCAATCCAGTGACTTATTCCCAGGCACATGTGTTGAAATCAGCTAGGATTAGGCTTTTAAGTCTACTTGTTGGCATACTTTTATTTTTTTTTCGAAAAAGATTTAATTTATGGGTATGGGTGTTTGGACTGCATCTATTCTGTGCACCACTTGTGTGCCTGGATCCTGGGGGGACCCAGAAGATGCTTTCAGATGCCCTGGAACTGATTTCACAGAGCCTCCATTTTGGTAACTCCAGCCTTGCTTCCATTTATGATAGCCTGAACTAGGTTCTTTACCAGCAGGGGAGAAACTTAAAGGAGTTATACAGAGAAAAAGGCAGCACAAAGGCTGAGTCTATGTATGGCAGATCAGTCACTGCTATGAACTACTAAACTATCTATCCAGCCTCCTTACTTATGTTTCTTAAAGTGTGTGTGTGTGTGTGTGTGTGTGTGTGTGTGTGTCTTTGCATCTTTATATCTTTAAGCTAAAAGACAACGTTGGGTCTCATTCCTGAATTTTTTGCTGAGTTGAGTTAAATTGACTTAGGACGAGAGCTGGGATCTGCTTGTCTCTATCTTCCCTGTGCTGGGAATTATGTGTTGGTACTACAGTCTGGCCTGTCTTGTCTAAGGCTTTTTTTGTCTTACATCCTGCAATTTAATTAAACTTCTGGTGCTGATGTGCTTCATATGTTTGCGTTTGTGCACACATGTAACTGAAATAAGCTTTCTGAAACAACACCTCCCTTTAGTGTGCCCCTACTTTCTCCATGAAAAGATGATTCTGGTCTAGGTCTTCTAATCTGATTTTGTGGCCTTCTCCATGGGAACTCAGTTTGAAAAGCATTGCTAGGAGGGTCTCAGCTATGTTTGATTTATCTACAGGTTTGCACCATCTAAGCCACTTATAAATTCCTTTGCAACAGTATAGCGTGCATATAACACACACACACACACACACACACACACACACACACACACAGAGGCATATGTCTTGTTGAATTTTAACACACCAAGCATGCATGTGTAGTCATGAAGACAGAGTGGAGTAGAATAGAAATGAGGAGCCTGTTGGTTTATTCTGATTTCTATGTGCAGAGCTTACTTGCTAGATCCTCTTTTGGTGGAGGTAAGTGGTTTATGTTTCTAGAGATGGTGCTTGGCTTATGTTGTAGATCTCACCACTGCTAGAGGAGTAGCCTCCCTGATGGCTCTCTGAAATTGGCACTAAAGGAGGAGTCGGCTAAGGATGTGTGCAGTAAAGTGTGAATGAGGAGGAAGGGGAAAGGGCAAGGCCCCACAGTTAAGTATGAAGGCACATGGGTATGAGAATTTCTGCTTCTAGTATTGGAGGTGAACTGGAATGGAGGGTCAGAGAGAGAGAAAGAGGAGAGAGAGTTTGAGATTAAGAGTCCCAAGTTCCTAGAGGTTAATAATCATCTGAATAAAATAAGGAACATTTACCTCTCCTGGTGAGTGTTGGCCTTTAAAGAAAATTGTTTGAGTATGTTGAAAAAAAAAAAAACCTAATGATTTCTTGATGAAAAGTACAAATGCATCTGAGTATAAAAGCAAGTCAGAGAAACTTGGCTTTTATTATGTATGGGACTCTGCAAGGCGGTTTTATAATCAGTCACAGCATAGAATTTGTTGTAATGGAATGCATGTAGAAATGAAGGGGAGCTGACACTGTAATATGCTTTTAAACACTGAGTAGTACTAGGTTATAATGTATTATTAATTAGTGCCTTCTGCAAGACTCCTTCTGTACAGCTAGGTTTTCTCCAAGCTGAAAGAGCCTCTCTGAATCAGGGGCTGTGGGATAATAAATTGTTTTGTCTTTGCTGATTAGATAAGTTCTACCTTTCAGTTCATGTTTGCAAAGCAGACTTTTAACTGTTATACACTTCATCTGGGTTTCCTGGGTTTCAACCTCAAATGGTGGCTTGTGACTTTGTGTGTAATTCTGTACACTATGACCGTGTATATAGGTAAGAAAAGTCTACAGAATTAAACCCAAACTCCGTGGAACAAGGTGAAGAATTCCACCATTTAGAATGACAGCATTTGACTTACCAGTGTCCTCTCTACAGAGAGCATGAGGCCTGGGTGAAGGATTTGCTGAATGAATGAATCCTAGGAAGAAAGCACTATAGCCAAAGCCTGCAGTTACTTGTTTGACTAAGTCATTACAGCAAGCCTTCCTGGTGGAAACTGTAATTATTCTTCTCTTCAGAGTAACCTTTGCCTTATGTTTGGGGACAGGTCTGATGAACAGCTGGTGCCTTAGCCTTGACAGTGGCTTCTTACACTCTCAAATGGCCCTATTCAGAGTTGTTCTGGTTTGGAGAAACAGATAAAGAAAATGTGTTACAGAAAAAACCAAGCCACATCCTTTTCTACAGTCACGTAGCTAGAAGTCAAGTTCTTTCCTAGGACTCTGATTCCACGGGTTGTAATGGAATTACTGAATTATGCTGCCTTTCAATTTAAGCCAATGAAGATACACAAAAATCTCTCAGTATATGGTTTTTTTGTGTGGGGTCAATTTGGACTCTGTAGTAGGTGATGTGACCCAAAGAAGGAAAATATCAGGAAAAGTCTGACTAAAACCTTCAGTGATCTTTCATTTCATTGGTAAGCCTGGACAGTTAGGATGCTGGAATGACCATGTCATTTATATGTGCATGATGTTTAGCAGTTTATAACCCCCTTTTATTGTGTCGAAGCTTCTTGTAACCTTTGTAATAGGTGATAAGTTTCCCAACTTAGAGAAGGGCATGAGGTTAATAGTGTTTGTCTGCAGTTGCCTATCCAGAGTCAGCTAAGGTGCTCTGTGTCCCTGGTTGATGCCAGATGTGCCCCTTGTCCAGATGTTCTTAGTCATTAAGGTATGCTGTATGTAGAGGATTAGAGAGCAGTCTGAAGACTCATTACCCTGACACAGGATTTCTTAGCCTCTGTTGACTTTTGGGGACAGTGAAGTCTTTTTCTTTGGAGAAAGAGAGACCTCTGTCCTGAACACTGGTCAGCAGCATGCTGGTCTCTACCTGCTAAATGCCAACAGTGCAAGTTGTTACCATAGAAAGTGTCTGTCTACATTTGCAAATGTTCTCAGTGGTACACAGTTGCCCCAGATTAGAAACCACTAACCTAATGCAGTCACTACATTTGGAAGAGGAGAGACAACCTTGCAAATGCTTCAAAAGACCTGCCTCCTTTTCCCTCTCCAGTTTCTAAAGAAGAAAAGCCATTAAAAAAAAAAAAAAACAAGGAGGAAGGGAAGGAGAGACATGTGTTGGGATGTGTGTGTCACACACACCTTTTGTTGAATTCCCTTTGATGAAAGATTATTATATCTGTGAAGGAAGAAGAAAATCAACATTTTTCTAAAGTTAAAAAACACACAACTAAAAATACTAGAGATCAGCTAAAATACAACACATAAAGCTCTATAATTCTACTGTCTAGAAATAATGGCAATTTATATTTTATGTCTTTTTAGCATTCATGTCTAAATATATACTAATGAATACAACTTTTCAAATCCTCTCTTGTATAAAATGCTATAAAAATCAACTTTTAAGGTTGATTAGTCCACAAAAAGTACTCTTTCTATATCTGTAACATAGGGTGAGTTTATAATGACTGCACCATGTTTCTCTGTGTAGTCAGTACACTTAATTCACCTTGTCTCTTGTTGTGAACATTTGACTTGTTTCCAGTTTTGTTTTACCAGTTCAAGCAACATTGTGAATTGTTCATGGATGTACTTAAGTCATTCATAGTTTCTTTTTCCATAAAGGAATTATAATCACTGTAAAATTTAAGATCCATTTAGAAAAGTACCCCATCCATCATGTTCTGGATTATATTCTGATGATGCTATATATACACCACTGGAAAAATTTGATTATGCACTAGACTTGAAGAATGGGCTGTGGAAAGTTCTTTGCTTTTCTAATTAAAGGACGGCTAATAAAAAACCTTTGAGAATTCATGCCTTGTTCATGAAACCTTCTTTACAGTAATATGCTACTTCCTGAGGAGCAATCAGCCCAGCACGTATTTCCCTGTATGCCTTTAAGAATTCATACTTACAGTCTGGGGGGGGGAGGGAGAGAGGGAGGGAGAGAGAGACAGACAGAGACAAAGAGACAGAAGAGGAGAGGGAAATAATTATAAGAACACACACTGCTATTGGGAATTTGAGAAATGGCTCAGAGGTTAAGAGCATTTGCTGTTCTTCGAGGACCCAGGTTCAATTCCCAGCACTCATATCAGGTGGCTCAAAACTGCCTGTAACTCAAGTTTCTGGGAATCTGATCTTCTGGCCTCGAAGGACACTGGGCACACATGTGATGCACAGACATACATGCAGACAGAACACTCACATACAAACAATGCACATCACAAAAGAAGTGTAAGACTATATCCTCATTGCCCATGTATTTTTCTTAAAATTATTTGAAAATACAAACTTATAAATTCATGGCAAAACACCCCAAAACCATAGAAGAGCTTAAAGTTTCCTACTATTCCATCTCTTGATTTTTCATTCTGTAAAATTTTCCTATATTTAAAAAATGTTTTAAAATTCATGAACTGAACAGCAATGTGCACGGTCTGAGGCAGCTGACTTTTCCCCTTAATATGTTTTCCTGGTCTGGCTCCTTCTTCTATTTAATCAGCGCCCTAGTTGAGTTCATTTAAAGTTTTTCCTCCTGAAACAAATCATTCTCTTTTATGCTAGTTTATCCAGGGGTAAGTGTGTACTGATAAGTGAGTTGGTAGATTAAGAGCCTGTATCTCTAGCAATTGTGTTTGGTATTACTTTGTTTCCTTTCCACCAATAGTGTATATATAGCTTCTCTGGCCAGCATAGCTGTTGGTTAATACATTAGCAACACAAAGGTAGAAATTTCTTTGTTTAACTGGCTAGGGGGGAAAGAACATGTATTTTTGTGACCCTTGTAGAGCTTGGTTTGCAGTATGTATGTGTCCAAACGATTGTCTGCTTACTGATTTTCTTCTGAAATTGGTGTGGAAATGGATTTGATTTTAAAAGCCATTAAGAAAGAATCACATGTATAAAGTTTGGGGTCAGTGCCTATAGAGTCACCTTTCTGGTAGTATTTGATAACATATCTCAATTGCTATTGAAGGACTTAGTCTTTTCACTGGGTACCATATGTAAAATGTAAATGAAATTCAATGTAATGTTGCATCCTATGATTTTGTTATTGCCAGCTTTGCTCTGGTGCTTTCTTTTCCATAAAGTCTTTTCTGATATTTCTTCATTTTTCAGCTTTTCCCTCCCCATGTTAACATCTTTTACACTGTTCTTTCACAAAAAAGTGATTGCCGTAGTTGATGTTGCATATAAGGTCCTTTATTGTTCTTACTGAAAAAAAAAAAAAAAAACAGATTTGCGCCCCAATCAAGTGTTTTAAAGTTATATTCTTATTACTTACTGTGTGAATGTGTGTTCACACAGGTACACACATACAGTTGTCACAGCACACAAGGAGGTCAGAAAACTCCAGTGGGTCACTTTCCTTCTACCATGTGGGTTTTAGGAATTAAACTCAGGTTATCAGGCTTGACAGCAAATGCCTTTATTTACTGAGCCTTATTGCCCCCCTGATTCCTATCAAGTTCTAACCGCCACCTGGCTTCTAGTCTTCAACACTGTGAAACATAGGGCTTGGTATCTGAATGTTTTGATTGGCTCTTCATTCCACAATTCTTATTTGATGGATTGCTATGATTGGTAGAGGAAGACTCTTCCAGATGTCCTCCTTTGCTCCCTAGAATAGTACTTGACATAGTGTCTGTTTTATATTATATTTTATAATAAAAAAAAATATATATCATTGTATCATTCAGTATATTGCTTTCCTGCCCAAGAGAGTGCACAAGAAATGACTGTCTTTCAATGATGTGATATTTGAAGTGGTTTGGGATGGTAGACATTTGGAGGTTTCCTGAGCTTCAGTATACACAAGCAGCCACCAGAACCCTCATTAACACTGTGAAGGGTATATGTTCTCTGAGAAATTGGAGCTCTGTCCTTGACAATGGAAGTACTTAATATATTGTTGGTGAGGAGCTTTTGAGTTGGCTCTGGGAAAGCTACACTGAGGAACAGAGATGAAGCAAGTCTCAGAGTGCCTTTTATGTCAGAGAGCCTGAAACTGGGCTGCTTCTAGGGATATCTTCTTTCCTAATGAATGCTAGAGTGGATTCTTTTCTCTCCTAGCTGGACCTCCGAGGGATTTCCTTTGAGACCTGCTGACACAACTCCTTCAAGAGCCTCCAAAGGGCTGGCTTAAAACCATAAGATAACCTGTTCACAAAGAAAATCTAAAAAGCTTTTTATTATTGCTAAAATAAGGGTTTCCTGAGAAGTATTATCCCAGCAAAGTAGCCTTTGGACTTAATTGGTTCTGGTCTGCTCTGTGGGCTCTGCGACCTTTTCCTTAAAGAGATATATGTTCTGCACTAGGTCATGTCCCTCTAAATTCCCATGGAAGCCTGGGCCACCAGTGTCTCGTTGTGATTGCACTTAGAGAAAATAGGGAATTTCAAGCTATAAGATGACCAGTGTCCTCATGAGAAGAGAAGAGGACACAACGGGGACAGTGGAGTGTGTATACACTGTGGGTTGATTATATGACGATGTAACAAACTTGTGGCCATCTATTCTCCAAGTCTACCAACCCTTTGATTTGTTCGGTCCAGCCTCCTGAATTGGGGGATAATAGAGCTCCGCTAACTAAGCCCCTAGCTACACTGTTTGTTATGGCAGTTGGAGCATACCAACTGCTCCTTTCCCTCACCTAGCTCTTCTGGATCCAGCCTGGTTTGAGGTTTTCTTGTTTCCCTCCTGCACTTTCCTTGTTCTTTTCAAATATGGACTCAAAGAACCCATGGGCTCAGAGAAGGTAGGTCCTTTATGGGTTTCGAAAACAGTGATGTATTTTTCTCTGAGTCACACTTTTTACTCTTTTCCTCTGTTATCATACTGGTGTTCCAGATAAAATTGACTTAGGACAAAGATTCTGCTGCTAAAATTGATTGGAAGTGACTTTTGGTGTGGAGTGAATCCCCATTGCACATACTATCCATTGTGTTAGCCTGTGACAAGCCTGTGAGAATCCAAGGATTGCTTCTTTCTGAAATCTCTTGGGAGACTGTACCATCCCTCTCCCTATGACTGTTTTCTGGTATTTTAGCTTATAGCTCTTTCTCCCTTCATCTTCATGTGGTGTTCTTCCCATTTACATGTCTCTGTCCAAATTATCTCCCTTTCCCTATTTTTGTTCTTTTTTTTTTTTTTTTTTTTTGGATAGGATCTCAGGCTGTAGCCAAGGCTTGCCCGAATCTCACTTTAGGATGGCTTTAAACACACAGCAGTCCTACTGCCTCAGCTTCCCAAGTGCCGAGCTTTCAGGTATTAAACTATCATGCCTGGATCAATTCCCCCTCCTTTTGGGAGGATTTTATAAGCATATCATCAACAGATTACGGTCCACACTAGTGAATTCATTCTACGTTTGTCACCTGCAATATCCCTGTTTCTAAATAAGGTCCAATTCCCAGGCACTGTGGACTTGAATTTTTTATAGAAGAATACAATTTAGCTGGTGACAGAATTTGTATTCCAACCCAATTTGCCATCTGTGTACCTCTGCCTGTGTCTGGAGGGTTTCTTACCTGGTTTGCCACCCCTGCTTGACATGCAGGTTTTAGCTCAGACACCACTCTCAATATAAATTGATTGGATGAATGAAATAAATTGCAGAGTAAAATTAAAATGTGATTGGGAATTATGGTGAACATAATTTATCCTTACAAATGTGAGAGAGCTCGTCTTTACTCCACATCAGCGTTGCTTGTGACTCTCTTGTATATATTGGCTGTGTCCCCACCACAGATGCTATTTAAATATCATTTTGTGCCTGTGAATTGGGATGTCGGGCACCTTCCGAATGTCATGATGTTTCCTATTCTGTGTATAGAGCATGCCAAGAGGATTCAATTTGTTGGATTTAGATTCTTTTGGCATTGAATCACAATTTGATTATGATTTGATGATAATTCTAAGGGAAAAACTGGCTAGAACTTTCTTTGAGGGACATGTGAGTTGAAAAAGCTGTGAATCTTGAGCAAGAGAGGAGTTTCCTAATGCTAGTCAATTAGTATTCATTGAGCGTGCACTTAGAGCTGGTACGTAATATTCAAAATGTAGTAGTGCGGGCAATAGCTGTCGACTTCAGTGTGGAGTTTGTATCAGGCAACAGTTTAAGGCCAGTTGTATAAAAGTATGTAGAGCAGAATGAGGAATTGATACTCATTTGGGGTCAGAATGATCTAGAAAGGCTTTGTAGAAAAGTATGACTTAGCTGGGATTGTACTTCATGAGTCAATTCCAAAAGAGAACGGAGAATACCAGCTTAAGGTCATACTAATATGATATTAAATTGTTGTATATAGTGAGCTTTTAAAAAAAATTTTACTGGATATTCTCTGTATTTACATTTCAGATGTTATACCCTTCCCCCCAACTCTCCTTCCTCCTCTCCCTCAACTTGCTTCCATGAAGGTGCTCCCTCTCCCAATCACCCTCTCCACCTCAGTGCCTTGGCTGTTGATGGTGTTGTTTTTCCCATGAGGGTGCAAACCCTTTCAGCTCCTTCAGTCCTTTCTCTAGCTTTTTCATTGGGGTCCCTGTGTTCAGTCCGATATTTAGCTGCAAGCATCCTCATCTGTATCTATATGACTCTGGGAGAGCCTCTGAAGAGACATTCATGTCTGGTTCCTGCCAGTAAATACTTCTTGGCGTCAGCAATAGTGCTTGGGTTTGGTGGCTATATATGGGGTGGTTCTCCAGGTGAGGCAGTCTCTGTAGATCTTTTCTTCAATCCCTGCTCCTCTGTTTGACCTTGTATTTCCTCCCCTGTTTTGTTCTCCCTTATAAGAAGCACTGAGGCATCCATATTCTGGTCTTCCTTTTTTTTTCTTTTTTTTTTTTTTTTTGAGCTTTATAAGTTTTGTGGATGGTTTCTTGGGTTTTCCAAGCTTTTATTTGGGGGAGGGGGTAGTATCCATTTATAAGTGAGTGCATACCATGAGTGTTCTTTCGTGACTGGGTTACCTCACTCAGGATGATAGCTTCAAGTTCCATCGATTTGCCTAGGAATTTCATGAACTTGTTTTTAATAGCTGAGTAGTACCCCATTGTATAAATGTACCACAATTCCTGTATCCATTCCTTTGTTGAGGAACATCTGGGTTCTTTTCAGCTTCTGACTATTGTAAATAAGGCTGCTAGGAACATTGGTGAGCATGTGTCCTTGTTAGATGTTGGAGCATCTTTTGGGTATATGCCCAGGAGTGGTATAGCTGGACCCTCAGGTCGCACTATGTTCAATTTTCTAAGGAACCGGCGGACAGGTTTCCAGATTGGTTGTACAGTTTGTAGTCCCACCAACAGTGGAAGAGTGTTCCTCTTTCTAGTGAGATATTTTGCTTTTTCCTGTTTACTTTGTTTTTGAGATTAGGGCTCAAGTAGCTCAGGTTGCCCTTAGTTATATAGCCAATATTAATGTTGCTTTCCTGGTTTTTCTACATCTGCCTCTGAGGTACTGAGATTATCGCCATGGGGCACTATACCCAGATATCTTGTTTTTAATAAAGTTAGTTTTCTTACAAGGTATGCATGCATAGTAGAAAAATAGAGTAAACATTACACATTCACTTGGGGTATATAAATTATAGTACATCCATATAATGATATACTCTACAATTAGAAAAAACAATGAAAGGGCATGGGGAGATGGCTTAGTGCTAAGAGCATTTGCTGCATAAGCACAAGGACCAGAATTCAAACCTCCAGACTCCATAGAAAGAGGTAGGACTGGTGGCATGTGCCTTTAACTCCAGTGCTATGGGAGGTGGAGATATGAGAATCACTGAGGTTTCTTGTCTGTTAGCCTAGCTCTATGTTCAGAGAGTGAGCCTGTCTCAGGGGAAGAAGGTGAAAAAACACCTGATGCCCTTCTCTGACCTTCATTTGTGTGTGTATGTGTGTGTGTGTGTGTGTGTGTGTGTGTGTGTGTGTGTGTGTGTGTGAGTGTGTGTGCATGTGCACATGTGTGCATCTCTATACATGCATGTGTATATCATAATACACTGTGCACACTAATGCACACACCAAAATCCAGATGTGAAAAAAATGATGCTATTTTGAAAATCAATCTGAAAAGACTTCCTAAAGTTAAGTGAGAAAAGAAAGGTGTAGGGCAGTGTGAAGGATATGCTAGTGTTTAACAAAGTAATCTAGAGGTGGAAGTAGTAATTTCCCTAGAGTACACAATAAAGGAATAAGAACTAAACATCAAGTGTGTGTGTGTGTGTGTGTGTGTGTGTGTGTGTGTGTGTGTGTGTGTGTTTTACTGTTCAGGTGTATGTTATTTGAATGATGTAAATGTACTCTATCTGAAAAGTTAAAAAAGAAAGGTATAATTTCAAAATGATTCAGTCACATTGTTGCTACCTTAAGGTTCACTTGAGTGTCTCAGATTTTCTGTGTGACTGGGATATAATAAATTACAATAACCAATTAATATTAGAGATCTCCTTTGTCTAGAGCCTAACTAGCTTTCTATTGTTTTATTTTTGATTATCACTACAAATATTTCAAATAGATACTGAACAACAAAACTTAGTCAAAGGAGCCACCATATTCCTCTTGCCTACTGTCAGCAATCCCTTTGGAGCCATCAGTATTACTTCCTGCGTACCCTTCCCCATCTGTTAATCTCCACTATTTTGAAGGCACATGCCTCTCTGGTTATGTTAAAGGTTGAACCCCCCTGGTTTGAAAACATGAAATAAAAAGGTCTTAAAAATCTGAAGCTTTCTTTGTGATACTGTGATATCATAAGTGGAAAATTCCACTGATGTCATGTGACAAGCAACCAAATGCAGGTGTCCTAAAAGTACATAAAGTTTCCTTCAGGCTGTGGCCACAGGAGTATATAAAACACAACTGAAGCCATCAAAGCTTTTGTTCTGAAATCAATTTCACCATCCTGTCTGAAAGACTACATGACTCCCGTGTTTAGAGTACTTTTGGTTGTGTATATGCAAGTGTTAAGCATTTTGGATAAGGACACAAATCTATATTTAGAATTGCTACTCTGGCTGGCACAGTCTCTCTCTGGTCCTAGGCATACAAGTAGGTCGGTGCTTGAGGTGGTAAAAGCTCCATCCTCTTTTAGATAGACATTGGCCTGTTTCATTAAGCTCATATGATTTGATATAAATTTTTAAAATTTTATAAAATACACAGAACGAGCAGTCTTGCCCAGTTTTAAGTGTGCAGTTCAGTAATGTGAAGGGCAGTGTGTGAAGTTTTGTGTTTCTAATCTCCAGAACATTCTCATCCGGTAAAACCAAAACTCTGTATCCATTGAACAACTCCCTGTTCTATACCCTAGCCCCAGGCAGCCAAAATTCTGCTTTTTGTCCATTTGTAGGTACCTCATACGGAGTGGTCATAGCAGGTAGGCTTTATTTAGTAGAATATCCTCCAGGTTCATCTTTGCTGGAGCATGTGACAGGATGTGCTTTGTTTTTTAAGGATGAGTAATATTTTATGGATGCTCTGTGCCTTGTGTGTCTATTTGTCAGTTTATGGGCACCTTCCGTAGGCTTTCCTGTTAAAATAATCTCATGCATTCCAATCAGAATGAATTAGCATGATAAAATCCACTAGAGGCAATAATGGCTGAGCTGTTTGAGAAACTATCTTATCTTTTAGATCAGATGTTGTTCTGCAACTCCCCTTGTAGCCCAAATTGTCTTCAAACTATGTCAATCTTTCTGCTTCAGCCTCCCAAGTACTGGGATTAGAGGCTTATACCAGCATGCCTGGCCAGATTGAAAATGCTTGTATCAAATATTTCAAGTCAGACCCAAAGCTTTCATTTCTTTCTTCCTTTGATAAAAGATACCCCTTTTTCTTTCAAATCTCTAGACTGAATTTTCTCTCTCACTACATAAGGTTATGGATTTAGAGAGATGGGGCAAACCTACCTTTGTTATCTGGTACAGTGCTTAGTGTGGACTTCATAGTCAGTAAATGCTTGTTATGGGCTGCAGTTGATTGGACAAGGTCTGTACCTGTCTGGGGGAGTAAGGTATTCGATGAAGATGCATTTTTAGGTTCCTTTTGGTTCAAGTCTTGTTTGAGTCCATTACTAAATCTGATGATGAACATTTTAGACTCTTGAAGATGGATGAGTCGAGGGACGAGGCACAGACGTTTGAAGAGACATCTTTTCAGTGTGCCTCAACTGGTACCACAGAAGGAGTCATTCACAAATAGAACTGTTTCAGAATATGGTATTTCTCAGCAGTTTGGATTCTGTACTTCCTTTTTATGTTGTGGTAATATTCTTTGTGTAATAACAAAGTTGCCATCTAAAAATTATCTAAAGCATAGCTTAATTGTGCGTTACATCTCCTAGATACAGAGGGATAGAGAACAAACTTTCTCTTGACGACATCATCATCATCACCACCACCACCACCTCCACAAAGGATTTTAGTGAATGACCTCACATGATGAAGAGTCAAAAGTATAATAAACAGCTGGGAAAAATGAAGATTCTGGAATTAGACATTGAAATGCTGGTTCGAAAGCTTTGGAGGAGATGTGATCTGGGTTTTAAATCTTGTTGATTTGCTGAACTTTGTGCCAGTTTGTGCATTTTTATTTTGAGCCTAGTTTCCAAAAGTCTCCTGTTAGCAACCAGATGGTTGTCAAATAATTGATCTGGGTTCATTTTAGACCCATTTGGGGAACATATCGGCCTGGATTTTCCAGTAGAAGGATTTATTAATCCTGCTGGATTTTGAATGCCAATACTCTTGGAAATTGAGTTCCCTAATGTCTTGGAAGTAACCCCTGGAAAATTGGAAACAGTGAATTGTTACGTGGAATAGAAAACCTAAAGCCATGGATACAGTTTATGTAAATTATAAATGTCCAGCCTCAGAGGTAGTTCAATTAGGTGACAGTTTGGTTTGGTTTGAGGTTGTGCAAAGCTTATACACATTTGTTTTCCTTAAGGTAAGTTAATGCATAAAACCAGGCCCTGAAAACACCCTGATCTGATATTAGTTCTCATCTCTCATAGACTAGTTCAAAACTGTAGACTCTGACATCCTATGTGTCATTAGTGCTTTTGGTGAAAAACAATCTTTTTAAAATGCAGCCTGTTTTTGAACTGGGGAAATCTGCCGTGACTATTGGAGAGCGCTGGTAGACCAGCACGCTGGGCTGTTGAAAACAATTAGGAAGAAGACAGCTGGGATCAGTGTAAGAGAGCCTTATGTGCTAGTGAGGCTCCCCTGACAATATGGCTGCTAGAACGGTGACAAGACAGTGGCAAAGAACAGCTGTGCTGTGGAGAGGCATTCTTTCAGATAGTCCTCGAGTTTGGTTGCTGTCTTATAGAACGTCTCTAAGTGTCTCCAGGAAAATTCTGTCTTGAAAAATATCTGTATTCTCTCTGCTCTGGTATTTTAAAAAAATTACTAGTTTTTAATGTATGTGTGTGTTCATGTGTTTGGGGGTTAATATGTTTGTGGATCCACAGTCATGTTTGTATATGTGTGTGCAGAAAGCAGAGGACAAGCCCTAGAGTTCATTGCTCAGCTGCTGTCTGCCACGTCTTTCTGAGGCAGGGTCTCTCACTGACTCGGACCTGAGCAATTAGGCTAGGCTAGCTGGCCAGAGACCCTCAGGGATCCGTTCATCTCTGCTCACCCAGCATCATGATTACAAGAGCATACCACTATGCTTGGCTTTTTAAAAGCAAACATGGATTCTGGAAAACCCAACTCCAGCCTTCATGCTTATGCCTCAAGCACTTTGCTGACTGAGCTCTTTCTCCCAGCCCTGGCATGCTTTTCAAGACCTAGTCTTGCTGTGTTTCTCAGGCAGCTTTTATATTTCTGAACTCAACCGATCCTTTACCTCCCGGCTACTGTGTCTACAGAGTGTGTACCACTGGACACAGGGTTGAGGTGGAGCTCTCTGTTGGATGCCTGCTTGTGCCAAGTTTTCTTTCTCCCTTTTCCTTTCCACCTGCACCACCATGGCTAGTGAGTCCCTGGCTGATGTGGGGTGTGACTTGGAATCTGAGTGGAGATTTCTGTGGGAGCATCACTGGGGTTATATTAGAGGCTAGTTTTATTTCCTCGGCCAGCCACAACAAATTCCATAAGCTGGGTGGCTAAACCCAACAGAAGTCTTACAGATCCAGAGGCTGGAAGTCCCAAACCAAGTTGTCTTCCGATGGTTCTAGGGGAAGAAGTGCTCCTGGATGCCCCAAGAATGCTGACTCATTTTTATCAACCTGACACAAACCTGTTTTTTATCTAGGAAGAGGAAATCTCAACTGAAGAACTGTTTTTATCAGTCTGGCTTTTGTGTGTGTGTGTGAGTGTGTGTGTGTGTGTGTGTGTGTGTGTGTTTGTATGTGGTGTGCATGTAGACATTTTTTTGATTAATGATAGATGCGGAAGGGCCCAGCCCACTGTGGTCAGTGCCATCCCTGAGAGGAGGGTGTTTCATTGTATAAGAAAGAAGGTGGGCCCGGGCATTAGAACATAGCCAAGGAAGCCAATAAGCAGCATCCCTCCATGGTTTCTGCTTTTGTTCATGCCTCAAGATTCCTGCCTTGAATTATTGTCCTACCTTCCCTCAGTGTTGTACTAGAACCTGTAAGTTGAAACAAACTCTTTCCTCTTCCTGGTTGGTTTTGGTCAGTGTTTTATTACAGCAATAGAAAACAAACTAGTGTGCCCAACCTCTGCTGGCTACTTTGGCTTGTGTGTTGTTCCATCTTCATATCACCCTCTTGTGTGTATCTTCTCCCTTTGTGTGCTTTGTGTAGGAATACTTGTCATTGAATTTAGGGACTGCTTGGTGACTCAGATTGCTCTTTTCCTCTTAACATCCTTAAATGTATCTGTAAAGACCTTTCTACAAATAAGGGCCCATGACTAAAGTTTTGGAATCACATAGGATATCCTCTTCTATCTTCTTTTAAAAATATTTTCCTATGAACACTGTATTTAGATAATTTCCTCTCTCCCTACCCTCCACCTATCTTCATCCATGGTCCTCATCCCTTCTCAAATTTATGTCCTCTTCTTCATTATTGTTGGATATATAAATTGATGTATAAAGTTATAAATACAACCTGCTGAGTTCATTTAGGGTTTCTTATCTGTCTGTGTGTTTAGAGCTGACCACCTTCATCATTGAAGCAGTCTCTGAATACCAGATCTTACCGATATCGCTAGTGGTACTCTGTCTCCACCTTCTATGGCTGGAATTACAGGTAGAATGCCACCTGGCTTTTACACAGGTTTTTAGGGATCTAAACTTTATCTCTCATGTTTTCATAGTAAGTACTTTAACCACCAAGCCAACTTGCTAGCCCTAATTCTAACCATTTTTGAATGAACAGATCTGTGGCAGTAAGTATAATTAGAGTGTAAAAAAGCCAACAAAACCAGTTTTCTTTAAAATATTTTCATCTTCTCCAACTGAAAACTTCTACTAATCCCTCATTTTTCATAACAAAGTATGGCTTTAAAATTGTTACAGTGCCGTTAGAAGTGCTGAGTAAGCATTAAAAAATCTGTTCATTCAAAAATCTTTTAGAAAGTCTCTTTCTGGAAGCATGTTTAAATATTACATAATTTCATTCAAGTACATGATTTTATTCATTAATAATTTTATTCACATACACAATGGTCATAAAGTGTTTTAGAACATCATTGGCAGAGACCCTTCATTGTCATTTATAGTTAATTCTCATTGCTATCCCCAGCTCAGTTGCTTGATGTATGTTTTGATCAATCTGCCTGCCTTCAGGGAGCTGTTTCTTAAAAAGTTTTATTTAAATTGGAAATGCCCTTTCTTAATGACAAGACACAAATTTTGTCACCCAGAATCTGTTGGAAACACAGGTCTAGCTAGGATCCAAGTATGCCAAGTCACATTTTAAAAGCTATCCCAGGGCATTGGCTCCTGTGCATGCATCACTACACTGCATATAGTATTGGTCCCTTGTTCACGCAATGTATTATGAGCACTCTCCATCATAGCATCTTTTCTGGGAACACTTTAAATTCCAGTGTTAGAATATGCCATATTCTATTTAATTAGCCATTTGATGACAGATGCTGGTTTTTCCATCTGTTTTGCTCTTCAAAATAAAAAGTATGATCCTCATCTTTTTATATAAATGGCTATATAGAGTTTGATGTCTACAGAAATATTGATTCCACTTCTAGGATTTCCAGAGCAATATGTCTAGACATATCAGTAAAATTTAGAAAGCACAGATATGTGCTGATCAGTATAGCCAGTCTTCAAAAGCACCTGTTTCTTCTGGAAACTGGATCTAAAGCAGAGTAGATCATGTGGAATCTTGGACCCCAGCCGGAGATGTTAGAGCATCTGGTTAATTCTCATCTCATTTCCTTGAGAAGTGGATTCATTGTTGGGTGAAATAAATTAGTGGATGAGAATGGTCCTACAAAGGGAAGAATAGAGTTGTTCTGAGACAAGGTCTCACTGTAGTGCTTGGGCTGACTCACATCCTCAGACTCAGAGGAACCTTCTACCACAGTATCAGTCTAAACTATAAAAGGGCCAAAGAACTAGATTTGCTTATAAACATTTTCTGATTGTTCTTTCTTCCCTAAACTTCCATTAGTTGGTTCTACTCTTGCAAGCATCCATACATTTTGTTTCTGCTTATATAAACACCTCATAGATGGAAGGAAACTTGTGGCTACAGTAGCAATGCACCTTTCTCAAAGCACACAACTAGGATTCAGAGTGCCTACTCTCGTAAGAATCATACTTTCTTCAGTAGTTACCACCTCAAGCCCTGGATTCTTTGAGAATATGGATGGGTATGATTGGGACTTGGTAATCCTTCTTGATATTTTTGTAAATACAAGCACACACACACACACACACACACACACACGCACGCACGCACGCACGCACGCACGCACGCACGCACGCACGCACGCACATATGTACCCTGAGTTGAAATTTACTTGCATTTGCTTTCCTATTGCTCCAGCCTACTCACCTTGTTCCTCCTTCCCTTTTTTGCTAGTCTGCTCCCCCCCACATGAATAGTCCCCCTTCCAATTTTATGTCATATATTTATGTACTAAAATCTGGATTTCATATATGAGGGAAAACATACTCTATTTGCTTTTTATCTATTATATTTTTGTTCCATTAATTATTCCAAATTGTTACCTTCTACTTTTAGAGTGTGTGTGTGTGTGTGTGTGTGTGTGTGTGTGTGTGTGTGTGTGTGTGTGTGTGTACATATCTCTAGATTCTGCATATCAACGAAAAGATATTTGTCTTTCTGAGTTTGGTGTATTTTACTTAACATGATGCTTCACAATTCCATCCACTATCTTTCAAGTCATACATTTATGTTTATTGTGGTGTGTGTGTGTGTGTGTGTGTGTGTGTGTGTGTGTGTGTGTGTGTGTTACATATTATATTTTCTCATTGTTCTTTTGGTGGACACCACGGTGAGTTTGATTTCTTGATTAATGTGAATGGTAGTACATTGGTAAACATGAATGTGCAGATATGCTGATTGAGAAGCCTTTTGATATATACCCAAGAACGTTGTAGCTGGGTCATATGAGAATGCTGTTTTCAGTTTTTTGAGGAACCTCTGTCATGATTGCCATAGTGGCTAAACTCCTTTATATGCTCACCAGCAGTGAATCTCCACTTCGAGAGCTGCTCTAGACGGACTGCCTCATATTTCTTCCCCCTGAAATTACTTCTCTATAGGTGTACTGTGCTGGAGGACTGGTGTGTGTGGAGGTTTGGGGGTCAGGGGTTCTATCCAGATCCTGGCTGAAGTGTCTTGCACAGGGGTGGTAGTGGTGGGGAGCTTATTCTCTCAATTGCATTCGTGACAGAAGGGACAGCAGCTAATCCAAGTTACTGTCCCCTACTTCATTCACCTGGGGTCAACTATGGTCTCAAAATATTAAATGGAAATTTCCAGAAATAAACAATTCATAACTTTTAAATTGTGTGCCATTCTGAGTAGCGTGATGAAATCTCACACCATCCCACTCCATCCTGCTCCATCCTGCCTGGGATGTGAGTCATTTCTTTGTCCAGCTTATTCTCCCTGTATGTGCTTCTACTTCCCCATTAGTCACTGTGGTATTGATTAGCAGCTTGCCTGTCATGGATTCACAGGACTTGTATTCAAGGAACCCTGACTTCACTGAATAATGTGCCTTAAACACCAAGCCCTTGCTTCCTTCTGTTATATTTGTGCTGTTTTATATTAGTTATTGTCAATAATCTCCTTCTGAGCCAGAATTTGAAATTAATTCTGGCATTGGATTTTTTTTTGGTATGGAAATTCCACAGAATATACAGGATTTGGTACTATACATGGTTTTGAGTATCCATTGGAGACTTGGACCGTATTGCTCTGATAAGGGAGAACCTTTGTACTTCTAGTAGTGGGGATGTGGTTACTGAGTCATTTAGGGAAATGGAGAATTCAGGGAGAACAGACCCACGTCCTTAGGGCTTAGCAGTGGCTCTCAACCTGTGGGTCATGACTCCTTTGGCAACCCTCTATCTCCAAAAATATTTATATCACAATTCATAACAGTAGCAAAAATTACAGTTATGAAGTAGCAACAAAAATAATTTATAGTTGAGGCCATCCCAGCACAAGGAATTGTATTAAGGTGGAATAACATTTGGAAGATTGGGAACTACTGGTTTAAAGCATGCTCCAGAAAATGAGTTAGCAGGTATGGGCCCTCAAAGACCTGGGCTGGTAGTATACCTTGTATTTTGGTTCATATGGGGCTGCCTTGAACATTTGTATCTTTTAAGCCCTGGCTGTGTGTTGACTTCCTCTCTTCCAGTCTTGTTAGGGCAGGGCAGCTTTCCCAGAAGGATCCCATGACCCCATTGCTGTGTCCCTGACCCTCCCATCTGCCTTTGTAGTCAACTCAGTCAGTCGCAGGTGGGATCTGCAGTCCTTAATGAAATGAGGGTGGGCCGTGCTTCCTCAAAATGTGTTATGTGAGGACTTCCTTTTGTTTCGACTCTCCGAAGGTTTAAGAACAACTAATGTTTGCTGACAAAGGTTGGGAGACAAATTCTTGATTTAACTCAGGGCTTAGTGTTTGGTTAGGGCTCTCTCAGTGGGTCTTTCCAGTCTTGGTGGTGGCGGTGTGCTGTGTCAATACAGATTTTGGTGGCAGGTGGTTGGTAGTTTGGCAAGGATCAGAAGAATGTGAAAATATGCTGAACAAGGGCCTCTGTGAAAAGGGGGAGGGACATTCAACAAGCTAGGTTATCAGGGTAGATTTAGATTTAATTCTATTGTTTTTTTGTTTTTTTGGTTTTTTTTTGACTAAGGGACATCACCTCTTGGCAGGCCACTCATCCTTGTATCCACCCATCTCCTCTCATTTGGAGAGAGTCACACCTATGAGGCAGTACTGTGTGCCAGTGCCTATTCCCTTTGTGTCTGGTTCTTTTTGGTGCTGCTGACTGAACTCAGGGCCTCATGCGTGCAAAATGAGCTCAATACCAACAGTACTTCATCGACAGCCACACCCTCTGCTTTCATTTCTCCCCCAGCATCTTCAGCATCTTCTTTTAGGCCCTACTGTATTTTTTTTTTTTTTTGAGTAACAACTTATCAGCCCAGGCCACATACTAAGTCTGTGTCAGAGTTCCTCCAATAGCGCAAGGCCATTATAGCTTAGATATATGGAGGTTTTTAAGTATACTGTTATTTTAAGACTTCTGATTTTAGGTCATTTGAAGAAAGCATTGCCCCAGGTCTTTATTTCCTGTAAGCTAAAGGGAGCAGCTAAATCTTTGGAGGGAGGGGCAGATGAATTCTTGGCATGTTAGATCAACCTTTAGACTAGTCACATTTGTGCTAAATACCAACAGTACTCCTTGTAGACACTGTAGGGTAAAGACAGCATCTTACTCTTGCCGGTTTGTACAGGGTAGAATTACCAAATATCAATGGGGGATAACAAATGTGAAGTAGCTTGCAAATATTTTTATATCATAGTGGTTGCTGTGAAAACGTATCTTCTAGAATACTTTTCTATCTATAATAGAGGAGGTAATTTTCTTGATGGACATTTAAGTGCAATTTGTAGTGTCTTTGGGTCATTAAGAAGCATGAACGGGGGTGCATCTCCATAAAGGATGGGCATAGAGCAGAGCTTCAGCAGTCTCTACTGTTGAGTGGTAACATCCAGGGCCCAGGTTTTCTGAATAGATCCAGGACTAATTCATTGCTAGGTTTATTAATGTACTGGAGTTGACACTGGACCAATACAGCTAATTTTTCCATTTAGAGTTAATGTTCACACTAAATTTTCTCCAGTAATGAATGATTTAGAGTAAGCTGGCATGTCAGGTTAAGATATAGTGCTAATATTTCAGGAGAAACATTGAACAAGGCATGATGTTTAAATCAATAGATGAATGTGAGGTAAAACTTTCCAGAAAAGGCTTATGGGCTTAATAAAAGCAGTCAATGGAAGCAAATCAGGCACACCCAATATCTACATTTGTTTAGAAGCCAACTTAAACAGGAGAGAAATGTTCCATGTGGCATCTGCTTTCCTGGTGTATTTGGAGCTGGTGACAGTGATGAGGCACTCATTCCCTTAAGGCTGATAGGAATGGAGGGGGCAGGGTAACCATCAATCAGGGAAGTGCTTTTCTTGAGACAAGCAACACATACTCTTTCTTACCATTCTTTGTCTCTCTCTCTCTCTCTCTTTGTGTGTGTGTGTGTGTGTGTGTGTGTGTGTGTGTGGTGCATAGAAGGGACTCACTATGTATTCCTGGCTGGTCTGGAACTCACTATATACACCAGGCTGGCCTTGAACTCACAAATATCTGCCTATTTCTGCCTCTAGTGCTGGGATTAAAGGCATGTGCCATCGGGCCTAGTAGATGACAAATTATTAATGAAAATTCTGTCACTGTGCTAGACAGAGTGACTGTCATAGAGAGGATGCCACTATTGAGTTACAGACTTACTCACTGCCTACTCTGTTTAGAATGTAGCATGAATAAATTTGCAGATAGATGGTCTCCTAGTAGGTCAACCTTTGTAAAAATAGAATAGATCACCCTTGTAATTAGTTTCGGTGATGTCATTTAGATTTTTCTTTCTAGTTTGAGAATATAGTAGCCCCTCTTATTTCTATGGGATATATGCCAAGGCAAGTCCACATTGGAAGTCTGTAACTGCAGATAGTTCCAAACCCTATATAACACATATTGTTGCTAACAATATATACATACATACATATATAATATATACATTTTTATGTGAATATTTTCTTACCTTTTTACTTGAAGCACTTTATAACTTATCTTTGAAATATCAGAACTGCTAATATTGCCACTCTTGGGCTTTTGAGTTATTACTGAGTAAAACTGAGTTTACTTGAACATAAGTATATGATATCTATGCAATCAATCTGATACGTAAAATTGCTACTGTGTAACTGAAATGCAGTTAGAATATACAATGTGGATACACTGGACAAAGGGATAATTTGTATTAGTAGATTTAGTGAGATGGAGTTGAATAGTGTAAGACTTTATCATGATACTAAAGCATGGTGCATAGTTTAAAGCTTATGACTTGCTCATTTCTGGAATTTTATATCAAACATTTTGGGACCATTGTTGATTTTGGTAACTGAAGTCTCAGGGAATGAAACCTCAAATAAGTGGTGACTACTATGTAGTTTTAAATGTGTAAAAACAAGCACTTATTTATGTATATTAATGAGCTTAATACATTCTCAAGATCAGTTGGGAAAGATGGCATAAACTAGAGTTTGCTCAGGTTTCTTACATGTTAGCTGAGTGTTACCAAAGATCACTCAAAGGATATGTAGAGAGATTTATTTTTCCTTTTGCTCAAATTATTGTTTATAACAGGTAAAATAAAAATTCAAGGCACATTCTATAGAGTAGGAAATCAAGTGTTTCACATATATACAAATGGGAGAAAGTTTAAGATCACAATGAAGACCTCAAAATGAACAAACACACAAACTAAAACAACAATTAAATTGACTGTGACTTTTTGCATTGGGAAGGTCATTTGACCTTGACAATGTGACTACTACGTTCCCATGAGTCCAAGTCTGACTTTTCAACTCATGTACCATTTGTGAATCCTGGCCAGCTGCTAATTCCCCTTTCTGTGCAAGGGTAGCACTGGGTGACAGGCTGTTCTTAGGGCATCAGCTGCTCCCCAGAGCCACATGCCGCAGGGAGTCACACAGGGTAGTGATGTCAGCTGGGACTTGGGGACTATATACCATGTCAAAATCTGGCTGTTGATTTAATTCTTCTGAAAATGATTCTTACAGGGCTGGAAGAGGCATAGGTAGGTATGGGGGAGGGGCCAGACGGAATTGTTTAATAAAGCTTGCATTTGAGTTGAGGTATGAGCCAGTCTTGCAAAAGCAAACAAATAAAAAGATCAGTGAATGCGGATGACTCAGTTGAGTACATAGACCTGTGACTTGATAGTTATCAAAATTAAAAATATCCTTTTTTTGAATAAGTTAAAGTGAGGTAGACTTGCTAATAGTAGGCTGTGATCTAGGCTCAAAGAGTTCTGAATGAGTGACAACTAGAAGAGCTTGAGGTAACACTGTGACTAGAGCACAGTGATTAGGGTAACTAAGGAATCTGTCCTTATGTATGATTCTTTTTTCCATGTGTCTATTTCTTGTCTATGTGTCGGACTATGTGTTTGTGTCGGTGCAGCAGTATCTGCTTTCCTGCTGGGGCCTCTGTCTGTGGGTGGATTTGTGTGTCCTTCTGTGGTTATGTTTTTGTCTATTGATGGGTTTGTGCCTCTTGCTGTCCATAAGTGAGCTGTCCCAGGATCTTGCCAGACAGAGCAGACTGCTGAGACAAGGCCACATTGATTTCTGACCAGATACAGAAGATGACTAACTAGAAAGTGGAAGGGGAGCTTGTGGGGCAAGGGGAGATGGTTTCCTATTTGCATTAAATATATACCACTATGAAACCCAGTACCATGTACGACTCCATGGCCACACGATGCCTGTCGTAGCATGTGAAGAAAATCAAGAGAAAGGGTTAGCTGGAAATTGTGGGTGTTTAGTTGGGGGATCATCTACCATATGGGCTTCTCTCACAAATAGCACACTAATCATTTTGCATTATCTCCATTCCTGCCCATCTCCATTCTAGTCCCCAGAATTCTGAAGCCTTTTCTTTTGGCTTTCTCTTGTGAAAAATCCATTTCTCCAAGGGGTTACTGTTGCAACTCCAGTTAATGTTCACATTCATGTTCAGTGTTGCAAAGAAGCGTTGGGAGCATGCGTGGGTGGTGACTGCAGGAAGCTGGGGGGATAGCCCTTATTAGATACAGAAGCTTCTGGAATTGAAAAAAATCTGGCCTCAGGCTGTGTTTTGCCTTGTTTTTTGATTGCTAGCTTTTGTTGGCTATCTTGATGGCTATTTTCTGTTTTCTTTGATTCTACATTGAGGGTCCCAGTGTTTTACAAAGCTGTTAGAGGTGACCGTTTACTCCCCATCTCTTTAGCTATTTCAGCTCATTTCTCCTTATAGTACTCTCCGAAGCTGAAGCGACTCTTATATTGCCAGTCATAATTTAAGCTTTTATAAAGGACATTATCATGGATAATTGACCACATTTGATAATTGGGTTATGTAAAGAATTCCAAAACCTCTGTAATACCTTTCCCCAAGAACCCACCCAAATCACTCAGTTTAAAAATGGGGGCAGGAGAACTACACAGACACTTCTCTGAAGACAGACAAATGTCTAGTGGTAGATGAAAAAGAAATGCTCAACATCACTCACTGGTCATCAGAGAAATGCAAATGGATTCCAGCTACCATGGAGAAGATAAAAGATGACAAGTTTTGTTGATGATAGAGATGGTGGAGAAAAGGGAACCCTTGTGCACAGTTCAAAAGAATGTAAACTTGTACAGCCATTAGGGAAACGAGGATGAAGGTTCCTTCAGAAACTTAACAGTAGAACTTCTGTATGATCCAGTGATGCCCCCCTTCACTGGATGTGTATCTAAAGGAAATTAAATCAGCATATCAAAGAGACATCTACACTCTTGTGTTTATTCCAGCACCATTGACAGTAGCCAAGATATTACATCAACGTTAAGTGTTTGCTCGCTGATGAATGGAAAACAAGTGCTATACACACATGATGGACTACTACTCAGCCTTAAAAGACAATAAAGTACTGTCATTCATAACAACATGGATGGATCCTGGAGAACGTTAATGTTCAATGAAAGAGGCTGGTTATGGATAGACATACTAGCATTGCTCTCACTCATGCATGGAATATGGAAAGGCTGACTCATAGAATTTGAGGCTAGAGTGGTTGTGTTCAAAGGCTTAGGGCAAGTGGGTGGGTGGAGACACACTGATCAGTTGACATTGAGCTGCAGTTTGATAGGAACATGTTTTAAGGGTAACTTTAATAGATGGTGGCTTTGTAGGTCTCAAAACCATAAAGGAATATGACTGCTTTTGCTGTAAAGAAATAATAAACGTTTGAGAAGAAAAGTTGTGAACATGATTATAGGATGTAGATATCTAACAAAATACCACATCATGTCCCATTGTTATGTACAACTTTTGTATACTTATGGGTCAATTAAAACCTGAAGTAACCTTGGGGTGTAGCTTAGTGCTAGAGTACATCTTGGGCTTGAACCTCTGCACCACAAAGGAAAAACAACACGTACAAAACACCGAAACTTCTGTAGGCACTTTTTCTCATGACTTCCCTCATTTTTATTCTTCCTACACTTTAATGAATATAGGGAATACATTTTTCTACCACAAATAGAGATACTTTTCTTATTAAATAATGTATGTATCTCACACTTCCAAATGAAGACTCCATTATCTTACCTCCTAGAGACAGACCCAGTTCTATCTAACTCATGTTCTATCCAGTAGTTGGAGCTATAGATAGGTGATTTTGTGTCTCTGTGTCTCACATGCTGTATTCATTCCTTCGAGACAGGGTCTTTGAATTTGAAGCTTGGCATTTCAGCTAGGCTGCTTGGCGACCAAGTTCTTGGGACCTACTTGCCTTTCCTCAAGTTGCCTGGCTTGTACCTGGGTGCCAGGAATTCAGACTGAGGTCCATGTGCTTGAAAGTAACAGCAACTGATTTGCCTCAGCCTCTCTCCTATGCTCTTTTTTTTTCAGAACTAAGCTATAGGTGGTATTTTGTAATTATGTAGGTTCAAGCGTGGTAAATACATGTAAAATGATAGCCAATTTTAAAGTTGTAACACAGTATGTTTTGCCTAAAATACTGGTAGTAGTATTTTGCAAGCATTTTAATGTTCTAGAACATTTTTAAAGTCAAAAGAGCCAGAAAAATAACACCAGAACTTGACCTCTGGCTTCCTCCACATGTGCACTCTCGCGGACACGCACACCCTTACCACATGTGTGTGCTCATACACCCGCACACTACTCATGTTAATGGCTGGTCATTAAAAATGAAATTTGCTTCATAGTAATATTGCTTAATATAATATTAATAAAGTAAAAAAATTCTTTCTAGTTAATAAGAGGTTTTCACATATCTACAAAGGAAATCTTACATAAGGTAAAATGATCTTACTAATTAAAAAAATATACCTGTGTGTACTTGAACACACAGAACCCAAAAATTTTAAATGTTAGGTTCTTTGCTCTTCACTCTGGATGGCAGGAACAACTGTCTCCAGGCTTTTGTGGATATAGAAAGACTTGTCTTAAAAGAATTCATGTACACACATATGCTGACTCGGTGACTAAAACTGTAGAATTTGAGACCAGCGGAACCTGTGTTGAACTTTATTTAATTTTAAGCATTCGATTATGAACATCTGTTTTATGTTGAAAACTCATCATGTCCCCTTCATTTCAAATATAGATACCACAAGTAAGTGTTCTGTATTTTCCTTAAAGAGCACAGAGGTTTTCCACCTTGAGTGCTAGGAAACGGAATGTGGGGCTTTGGGCTTGCCTGGCAAGTGCTCTACCACTGAGCTCCTAGCCCAGGAACCCAGGTCTTTGCTTCCATTAGCTAAGCTTTGAGGTAAGCGCCAGCTGGAACTGCTTGTTGTACCCAAGAATGGCCATAGAGCATGTCAGGTAGATTTTAGCTTTACCTTAAAGTGACAGTTGGGGTTGTATCTTATCTCTAAGATGGGGTATGAATTTCACGGTGATGCTCTTGATTTTGATTGAACCTCAAATATTGCCATGCACACTCCTTCAAGCCACCTTGGAGTCTTAAAATACTTAAATGGTATTTAGGCTTTTGGAAGTGCCCTCTTATGGCTAAGTGTGGTAGGGGCCCAAGGAGATATGTAAAGCAGTAAGGCGGGGGTATTCAGTTCTCTGATTCTGTTCACACACATTTTGGGATGGGTTTTAAATATATAAATATTTTAGTATATGGTACATTATACATTACAGGTGGTTTGTATTTTGTGTACTATATGCTTGGCTGCAGTTGGCTAGAAAATTGGTAACTGGTGCTCTTGTGTGTGAAATAAAGGCATTCTGCCTCTCCCAGGTTCCCCTGTGTTCTAGGTTCAGAGCATAATCCAACATAAAAAACTCTTCCAGACTGGGGAGAAAGGATTATAGGAACCAGAGGGGTCAAGGACACCACAAGAAAACCCACAGAATCAGTTACCAGGGCTCATAGGGGCTCATAGAGACTGAACTACCAACGAAGGATCCTGCATGGGACCGACCTAGGCCCTCTGCATATGTGTTATGGTTGTATAGCTTAGTGTTCTTGTGGGATTCCTAACAGTAGGAGCAGGGGCTGTCTCTGACTCTGTTGCCTGCCTTTCGGACCCTTTTGCTCCTACTTGGCTATCTGGTCTAGCCTTAAGAGGGGAGGAGGTCTTACTGCAACTTGCTATGCTATGGTTGTCTGATATCCATGGGAGGAGTTACATCTTCTGAAGAGAAGGGGTGCATTGGGGGAGGGCAGAAGTAGGGGGGGACGTGGAGGAGAGGAGGGAGGGGACAACTGTGTTAGGGATGTAAAATAGATAGATAAATGGAAGGATTACTGCGGGGGATGGGGGAGAAGGCTGATCCTTAGATGATGAGGGCAAGTTGAGAACCTGTTGTACAGCTCAGCCTATTAATTATTCCAGCTTCCCCGCATCAGCGGAAAGGAGAGTAACATAGATGGTGACATTTTCCCTCATTGTTCTGTTCACCTATTATGGTGAGCATCCCAGGGAGGAGAGCTTCTCAGAGGCCCATTTAAAACACACAACCCAGCATCCCAGAAGGCCATATCTGCCTTCCTGCCTACCACTGTTTAGTGATGGTGAGGCGAGGCTGACAGGAAACTTTTCCATTTATTTTTAAGCATTAAAGACAAATTTTATAAATATGAGCTGCTGCTGCCCTTACTGCTTTAGAAAAAAAAATCCCTTTTTACTCTAAAAATAATGTGCTGGGAAAAAGTTTGTGAATTGTTTATTAAAGGGAGAATTAGATGTTCAGCTGGACATGTGTGCTAATAAATAAAAAGTAATTGGAGCTGGACACATGGCTCAGCGGCTAAGAGCACTCGCTATTCTTCCAGAGAACCTGGGTGCAATTCCCAGCACTCATGTGCAGCTCACACCTGTCTGTAACTCCAGTTCCAGGGGATCTGTTCCCCCAAACAGGTGCACATCACAAATAAGGAATCATCAGAAACACTTTCTAAAACAATCACCTCATAGCTACTGCCGGGATGCAAATGTGGTTTTTTTAGGAAGGATATCATTTTTGACATTTTATGCCAATGACAGGATGGAAGAAAATTGCATTTTCCCCTCCTGACCTAATTTTTTTGGTACTCTCCAAACCCTACTCAGTTCTTTTGACCGAGTTGGCTTATTGTTCCTCATTTCTCCCAGGCAGGATGAGTAGTGTATAGTGTTTGTTCTCCCCAGCTCTCCTAGTCACACCTGTCTTTCCTTGTCACCCTTCATATTATGTAATAACAATCGCTAACATTTCCTATATACCAGGCATTCTGCTAAACTTGGCTCACGTGTTGCATTGTTAGCAGCGCATACGTACTACTCAGAAATTTGGCAGCAAGTACTAGAAGCCAGCTGGGGCATCTCACTCACACCCCTTTGAGTGAGAAAATACCGTTATTCTAATTTTAATATCAGAATTATTGTAGGCTGAATAATGGTCTTCCAGTATGCCCATATGTAGGTCTCCTGAACATGTGACTATGCATGGCAGAAAGGACTTAGCAGATGTACTGAAAGTAAGGATCATAAAACATTATAATTGTAATGAACCATTATGCATATATAATTATACTAAAACATTATAATTATAGGAGTTCTTCTAACAGAGAGCAATATGGGCAAGAAAAGTAAAAAGATAACTTTGAATTAGAGCACATCAAAACCTTTTGCACATCAAAGGACGCAATGAACACAGTGAGATGGTAATCCATGTCATGGGAAAAAAAGTCTGATCGATGTTAATATCAAGAAGATGTAGAGAACTCATACAGTTTAATACCAGCAGCAGCAGCAGCAACAACACCCAACTAAAAGATAGTTCTCTGGCTGGTGTGGTGTGTCTGTAATTCCAGCAGTTGGAAGGTGGAGGTAGGAGGATTGGGAAGGAGTCCAAGGCCATCCTTGGCTAGAAGGCAATGTGGAGGCCTGGACTACCTGAGATCCTGTCTCAAAAAAGAGATAGTTCTCTAAATATTGCCAATAAGCATGTGACAAGATGCTCATCAACCAGTGTATTTTAATTAATTCTCTCTCCTCCCTCCCTTCTTCTCTCTTCTCTCCCCCCACAAACACCAAAAACAACAGCAACAACCAAAAACCTAAACAACCAAGCCCTGGCATGGTGATACATTACCATAACCTCTCCTCTTGGGAGGCAGAGGTAGAAGGGTGATTAGCTTGAAGGCAGCCTGGGATAACAAATCAAAGCCTTGTCTCAGAACCAAACCAAAACAATGACACCATCAACCAAAACTCAATGTCTTTAATCCTAACACACTCAGGAGGCTAAGGCTTGTGGGTCTCTGTAAGTTTGGGTCCAGCCTGGTCTATGTAGTAATGAGTTCAAGTCCAGGCTGGGCTATGTAGTAAGTCCCTGACTCGACAACAACAACAGAATCAAATCAAAGTAAATTTGTAAAAAAAGTCTCTGCCATTCTTCCCACAGATATAAATACGTGTTCTATGTGCAGAGTTCACTAATGCTTGTCAGGGGAAAAGAACAGGGGTCCCACAGGGAATAGGTGCTCTTCTTTAGTATTTGACAATTTGCTTTTGGGAGCAAGTACCCCTTGAGGATTATTAACTGTTTGAGTGATTTTTATCAACACGGGCATAGATCAGAGGATGCTGGAAGACAGCAGAAGCTTGTCCCACCTCCCTGGATTTCCATCTTCCTTCTCTGAGGCAGTCACTCTCCTGTCCCCGCTGTGGCTTCTGGTACATGCTGCTGTGTTTCTGATTAATAATATGCCTCACTATCTCTAACCTTGCTGATGCTGGGTATCACCTGTGCAGTTTTAACAGAAGCTGAAGATTTGGTTCACCTCTTTAAATACCCATCCTCTGTATACTCTCCTAACCTGGCTTCTGCTAGACTCTTTATCCACTATTTTAATGTAGTAGTGTTGATGTCAACAAGGAAGCAAGACTATTCTGTAATTAATTTTCTCATGTAGCTTCTAACTTTCTCTAGAGAGAACAACTCACTCTCATATTTGCTGTCATTTAGGTCTTTCCATACGTTGTTGAACTGAACAGCTTTACAAAATAAAATGTTCTTCATCCAGAAATTTTTCTACATCTCCTGATTCCTCTCTTCAGGAAAAATATCAGATGCTCTGAGACTTGTCCAGCTTCTGCTCCATTTTTAATTGGCTGCTTTTTAAGGTGTTGTTTGGTTGGTAGCCAGGAAACTCCTGTCTTCTCTCTTATATATTGATTGTTTTGGATCCAGCATCCTTCTGTCTTGCTGTATTTCTTCGATTTCATGGAATAACACTCCTCCCATCCCTGGAGCAGGGACGGGGGGTGGGGGCAGGCACAGAGAAGTCAAGTTTTGAGAGCTTTACAAGACTAACTGTGCTAGAATCCTACGCTAGGAAGTTAAAATTCTATTACTTACAGTCCACCTCTCTGTTCCTAAGAGGAGTTCTCCCTCTGTTGCACCTTCTTTCTCATCGTCTCATTAATCTTCACAAAAACCTTCATCTTTCCCTGCAACTAAGAAAATTAAGGCCCAGTGGTTACCACATCAGCAATGGCAGAGCCAGAACTTAAAGTCAAGTGTCAGCTGCCAACTCCAGGCTGTTGCCTTTCTGCACACAGCTGCTCCTTACCAGAGAGAGGAATACCAGCAGCAGGATCCAAGTGCTGAGCTGCGTGCCAAGTGCACAGCCGTGGCTGCAGCGTGAGCCCAATTCTAGGTCCCCATTTTTGTCTGGCTCCTGACAATTTCTAGTTCCAGACAGCTACAGCTGCCGTTACACATGGTTTGCTACAAAACTTTTCCATTCTTGTTGCCTATGCATATGTGTGCATGTAGATGTGTATATGTACACAGATGTGATAGAGAGACACGCATTTATAGTTATGTTATGAGGTCCTTCATATGTTTAAAATGCCCTGCCTGTGAGCTCTCTCTCTCTCTCTCTCTCTCTCTCTCTCTCTCTCTCTCTCTCTCTCTCTCTCTGTGTGTGTGTGTGTGTGTGTGTATAAGCTCAGGGTAATTGTTTTTATTGCTACTGTATTTGCTTTCAAGCAATATAAGCATCCTTCCCACTCTTTTGGTGATGGGATATGCCTCATTACTTAGGAGTTTGCTGTTGGTGGTACAGTTTAGCATTTGGTCTTTTTGTTAAGTGAAGTTGGGTGACTGACCACACATAGGGTAATTAGATTAACCTACTCCTCCCCTCCCCTACTGAAATAATGGAAAATCCAGCATTGTGTTGGCACATACTTTCCTTAGATTAATGATCCCAGAGTCACCGGGTGGGAATTTGCCTGGCTCCCTACAGCTCTGAGAACTGAAAATGCCCAGCTGTCTAAAAGCTTGAATCAGGAAATGAGCATGACATGGCGCTGTTTTGTCACGGGATCGAAAGAATGTATTCTCGATGATTTCCTGGATGGAAATGGATGTAAACATTCTTTCACCAAACAGTAAACAGGTGTTTTTTTTTTTTTTATGCTGGTAAAAAAAAATAATCAAGAATTTAATTACTCGGGAGTGGCTTGAAACTCATTGGCTCTCGAATTGTGCTGGTCACTGCTCAAATTTGATACTACAGTGTTCCTTGTTTCTTCTGTTTCAAGTAACTGTTTATGGAGCAAGACTAGAGCTGATGCAGGTGAGCAGAGCATGCTGGGACTGTTGGCCCAGGGACTCAGTTCTAAGGCTCCCTGGGCCAACCCTCACCAGCTAACTCCTTGTCTGCGGAACTTACTTTGTATACCTGTCAAAAGCAGACAACATCGGACCTACTTCCCAGTGATGTTGTGAGCATTAAGTGTGTTATTCCATGTATGCTTTTAAAATAGTGCCTTGCTCATAGTGTATTCTTGTTTGTTTCAGTGTGCATGTGTGTGCGCGTACATGAGTTCGTGATGTCGGGGGCTAGAGGCCAACATTCGAGTGCTTTCTCTTTCATTCTCCAGTTTGTATTTTGAGACGGGTGTCTCAAACAACTTGGAAGTCAGCAGTTGGGCTAGATTGCCTGGGTACCAAGCTCCTGGTATCCACCCACTTGTGCCTAACCAGTACCAATCAGCATTATAGACACACGCTGCAGCCTTTAGCTTTGTGTGGGGATTATGCACACACACAGCTGTACTTTGCTTTTTAACATGGTTGGAGGGAAGTCAAACTTAGGTTTTCATGCTTGCATGGCTAACTAAAATTTTTATCAACTGAACCATCTTCCTAGACCCTCATAATTTATTCTTAGTACCTGCAAGCATATTTCCTGATCTTTAGAAGACACAGGAAAAAACAAAGCTTCATATGTTCAGTTTCATTTTAATGTATTATTTTTTCCAATTGGGCCACATATGGCATTGTATATCTTTAATCCCAGCATTTGGGAGGCAGAGGCAAGCAGATTGCTGTACCTTCTCAGTCAGCCAGGACTATGCAGTGTGAGCTTGTCTCATAAAACCAACCAGCCCCAAACCAACAATAGGGGATGAAAGATGATTCAGAACTTTCTTCCTCTTATGTACCTAAACGACAGCCATAAGGTCCTATACTTATTATGCAGGCAGTGCCTTGGAGAGGGGTTCTACCATAGGGCCATGGGAACATAGGCTGTCATCCTCAAAGGTGTTAAAAAGATAGAAGCGGTCATTGAAGCTTGGCTGATACTTCCTCTTTCTCCTTTACCCCAAAAGCAAGTATTTTATTCTCAAATGTAATCCATTGGTTCCTGCATCTGATATGACAGCTTCGGAGACTAGGTATGATGCTATATGACACATTTCAAAATGTTTCCAGAACACAACATTGATTGGGAAAGTGTCTACACCTTAATTCAATTTGAAGTCATATAATTAATTTTTTGGAACCAATTAACCAGTCCAAACAACTATTTAGCTCTTGGTTCAACTCTGGGCATCCAAGAAACTGTGTTGTGTCAGTGATTAAACCATAGTTACAGTTTAATATCACTTCTTTATAGTCATTTTATTTTTCCTAACTGCTGTTAAGCCACTAGTTTTACTTACACTTCGGGAGTCTTGTGTTCGGTCTGGTGGTGCACATGTGCACCTATAATCTTTAGCACTCAGACATCTGAGGCAGGAGGCTTCCAAGTTGAAGGCCAGAATGATATGCATATCGAGCCCCATTTCTCTCCTTTTTGATGAAATGTGTGGACTGGAGAACTTTCTCTAAATCTGTGAACATTATCATTCCTGTTGCTGGGTAATAGGAGCACTAGAAAGGCTGGGGCAGTGGGCAGAGCTTACATGTAGATGGCCTGTCTAGCATGCATGAAACTTCCACTTTGATCCATCCATGCCTCTGGGGGAAAAAAAAATCAAAACCAACCTAACAACCAACCAACCAACCAACCAACCAAAAATGAAACAACAGTTCTAGAGTTATAGTGATTAGCCAAACTTGTCAGGGGATAGTTTAATTTTTGTCTCCAGAAAAATAAAAGGTAACATTCTGTAGTTTGGGTGACAAATGGTACCCCTACTTCAGTTACCTAATTTTTCTATTGGTGGCATGAATAGCTAGTGGCTTGGCTGGAAAGAGGATGGCTGAGCAGTAAAGTGCCGGTTCTGCAAGTTTAAGGACCCTACTTCCTAGCCCAGCAGGGTAAGTGGAGGCAGGCAGATCTGTGGAGCTCACTGGTCAGCCAGTCTCACCAATAAGTACACCATGGGTTCAGTAAGAGAGCCCATCTTATAAAATAGGGAAAGAACAATAGAGACTCAGTGTTTATGTCTAGCCTATGCACAGATACACACACAGACACACACACACACACCAGAATAACTAGCACATGGCACCACTTAAAAGGGATAAAACTGTATGCTTTATCTGTCTCTTGACTTCCTTGTTTTTGTTCCTAGAGGAAGCCTTGGTTATCAGTTTACTTTGTGTGGCTTCTGTATTACACACTGAGGTGTGCACCCCAGTTTACCTAAATGCCAGAGTGCATTCTTATGTTTCTTGACCTAGCACTGTGTCTTGGTGAGTTTCCTTATTGATAAATACAAGCAGACCTCATTTCTGGAGAAAATTGCATGGTGAGACTTCATGGTCATAACCTGTCTACTGCCATATAGTTATGTTCCTTTAATCTTTTGCTACTTTAAATGATGTTGTATCAGGTAATCTCGTATACATGTCATATTGCACATGTGAAAGTATATTTGTAGTTTAAACCCTTCCAAGTGGAAATACCATGTCAAAAGTCATAGGTATTTAGATTTTTGATAGATAATTACCCCATTGCTTCCCACAGAAGTTCTGGTGATTTATATACTAATTTATGTTATGAGAAGTATGAGAGGTACTCCTTTTCTGACTGTTGCCAACAGTCTATTGTGAATTTTTTTGGCTGGTGCCTATCTGATAGATAAAAATATCTCATTGTTATTAAAATTGTGTTTATCCTTGTCTAGACTGTCAGCTTCTGGAGAGGTTGGTACTTGCAGTTTCCCAAATTCTCAGCTCTTTAAGGGAACAGCAGCTGTGTGCTAGCACTCACTGAGATGCATACTGTGCAAACAGCTAGTGCCCTGAGAATGGCAGACTATAATGTGGAGACACGTAAACATTATTGTAATGCAGTAGATGGGGGCTACAACCGTAGGTGTGAGAAAAGAACAAGAACAATAGTGAGTTCTCCTGGGCATTGAGCACTCTGTAGACACTGTTGACTGCACGCCAGTGTGATCTACATTTCTCTCAGGAAGGCAATTAAGCATCTTTTGCTATGTTTGAGTCATTTGACCCCCTAGCACAAAGAGCTGTTCTTTACTATTTTGTTGGATTAGTCATCTTTCTGCTACTACATTGTAGAAAGAGTTCTCTTTATGTGACGGGTAATATTCACCAGTTTGTCTTTTGCCTTAGTTGATGAACTCTCTGTTGTTTGCTTTTGCTCTGTTGTGTTTACAGTTTTCAACCCTTTGTTTTATGCGATCTAGATTCTGTGTCGGGGTGTCAGATTGCATTTCCTAGTTTGAATTGTAAAACAATTGCCTTCATGTACTTTTTTAGTGCTTTCAAGATGTGTTTTTAAGAATGAATACATCCATGGTCACAGTCGAAGAAAGAACTATTATTTGCTTTAAATGAGACACTGGAAGTTTCTTATTCATATTGCCTTGTTATCACTCCTAAGTAAAATCTGCATCTTGTCAGGTGAGACACTGAAGATGCTTCAGTGAATTCTAGTATCATCTCAGGGTAGATGACATAGACCTCATGTTTTCTCAGGTTTAGAGATGAACTTAGTTATCTTTACCATTTGGGGATGGTTGTTACGCCCATAGCACTATAGTTAATTGGTTATTAATTTGATAAGTATGTGTTAAGAGCCTTCTACAGCATGTCCAAACACTTGGTTGGTATTGACACTGTTGATATAGTGGTAATCATTCTATATGTCTGGCAGATTATGGGAAAACAAAGATACTAGCTGTCACACAGGTGTTGTGTTGTGTATCATGGAAGTTCTCTCTTCATGACACAAGAGTAGCCCTTTACATCTCTGTCCAGTATCTAGCACTGTCCCTCCTTTTTATAACATGCATTCCCATCCGATAGGTAAAGAGATTTTCTGATCTTGTCATTTTCCTGTCCAAGTTAATTCTGGGGAGATAATACTATAAATATATAATATCACAAATACCCAGTTGAAGATTGACACAGAAACATGACAGTAGGTATTCCTGCTGTATCAAAACATCTCTCCTTTTAGCTTTAAGCTGAAAATGAGATCGGTACATTTATAATTACATGTCAAAGTGCTTCTCTGAGTGGCAGCGTATTTTGTAAATATGAGAAAGCCATTGTGGGATGCGACATCAACATGCTTTCACTATGTAATTTTTAGGGGAAATGTTGAAATGTTTCTAACAAATAACAAATACCAATGTGCCTACCATCCTGTCATATCAAACACTCATAATTTATTATATTTGCTTATTACTTATATAATACATATGTATACACATATATTTCTCTAATGAAACCTGTGTATTTCATGATTTGGTGGAATAACCCTTGCCCTTTCTCCCCCCCCTTCTCTTTCTCCCTCTCCTTCCCCCATCTCTCTCTCACACACATCTTTAAAAAAAGAAACAGTCTTTCTAATCCAGCTGAAGCTTTCCCTGTCCTATTGCTTTTGTTCTTAAGCATCCTTGCTGTGTCTTTTCAGGTGTGCTGAGACAACCAGCATTTGATGAGGGAAGCCACATGCTGGGAAAACAGTCTCTGCATGCAAGGAACATAGTGACAGGATGGCCTCCTCAGACTTTGGTGTGGGGGTGTAAGCTATGTAGTAAGGAGCAGGGTGCTATTTCGAAGATTCTCTAGCAGGTTTAAGTTTTCTTGGTGAGGGCCTTTGGTGTCATGGTTTGTTTTTAGTGATTTCCTTTTACCTCCATCCAGTAAGTAATTCTGAGACAGTGGTTTCCACAAACTAATGCAGTATGTGTTGGGGTTGGTGCACAGAGCTGTGACCCCACTTCCATGTCTGACTCAAAAGGAAGCTTTTCCTTCAGGAAGAAATGCATAGAACTGAAGGAAGATGACCAGGGATACCTGTTTCCCTCATTATCTGTCAACTCTGAGTACTGGCGACCCTTCCCAACCCAGTGGAGCCCTCCCATTCCAAAGGGAAGTAAGTCCTAGGACACACATTCTGAGCAAATTAGTGGGATGCTGAGCTCCTGAGCACCCCCTGGTGTCCATGACACCAGCTTGCTCTGTGTGCATCTATTACTGGCAACCAGAGAGAAGGAAATGTTAGAAGCTGAAGGGACAGACAGCAGCTGGGGTGGAGAGTGAGGATCTATTCAGCTGATTGTGTAAATCCAATGAGACACGTCTTGGCTCACTCACTCAATATGCTGCATCTGGCTTAGTGTGACCATCCGTTACCTTAATGTTCATCTCAGAAAGCTTTGCACTGCCTGGGGAGAGCATTAAAATATGCAAGTACTTACTTGTCATGTTTCTGGTCTTCTAAGACAAAATATTAGCACGTTTAGAATTAAAGATTATCTTCTTCTGGTTTGAGTGCTCACGTTGTTCTTCTTCATTGAAATAACCTACAGTAAAATACAGAGGCTTTAGAAGTGCAGTGAATTGTTCAGTATTTATATGCCTGTATAACTCACTATCACCCAAACCAAATTACAGAACCTTCTCATCCTCCCAACAGGCTGCTCTTGCCCCTTCTCTTCCTCCCCTACCTTATGAGAACCTCTCCAAAGGTGACCATTGTTTTAAGATCTCTCAATCAGTGACTAGTTTTGCCTGTTAGTGGACTGTAATGAAATTGTACAGTATGCAATATTTCGTGTCTGGTTTCTTACACTCAGCATTATTACTGTGAGGTTCCTTTGTGGTATTATGGGTAGGGTGTGGGTGTGTGTATGTGTGTGTGTGTGTGTGCATGCTTGCATGCATATAAGTGCACACAGCATTCATGTGGGTGGTATTAGAGGAAGATGTTAGGTATCCTACTGTATTACTCCCTATCTTGATTCCCTGGAGACAGGGGCATTCGCTGAGTTTGGAGCTAGGTTAGTGACTAGCAGACCACAGTAGTTCTCCTGCCTCCATCTCATCCCACCACTATTCTGAGCTGCCAGGCCAATGCAGTCACTCCCGGCTTTTGCTGTTAGTGCTATAACTCAGGCCCGCATGCTTGTATAAGTCCTCTTACCCACTGAACCATCTTCCCAGCTCCAGTGTAGTTTTAAAACAGCACCTAACTATTTAATAATGACAGCAAATAATATTTTGCACAGTAGTTCTCAATCCATTAATTTCCCTCAGGATACCTCTCTGATAACACTTTTAGCATTAGATACATTTTGCAGATGGGGAAAGGGCTGCTTCGGGATTTGAAGCATCGCTTCCAAGGTCCCACTCCTGATCAGTGATGCCAGGACTACTTCTAACTTTCTGGCTCAGAGCATCCAGTCTCATGAAGCCTGTGCCCTACCCTCTCTCATGGATAGTAGAAGACACAATGAGAGAATGAAAAGGACAAGAAGGGGGAGAGTCTTCCCCCGAATTTGCCTTTGATTGGTGTCTAAGCATGTAGTGTTTTGGTTGAAGACTGATCAAGCAATTTAAAGAGTCAAGCTAGTAACCCCAAGTACTTGTCATGGATGGGAGAGAAAAAGAGACCCAACTAGGCAGACAGCCACATCCAGGCAGCCCCACTTATTGGAAAGTAGACTATTCATTCTGGTTCAGCACCCAGTTGCATACAGATTAAGTGTTGGCTCAATGAGGCGGCTTTCTGCAGGCCCCTAAATATGTCAGAAAAGATTTTCACTGGATCAACACTGTCGGGGCTGTTTATTCTCTGAATATGGGTCAGCCATTTCAGCTCTGCAAAGCCCAATGACTCTAGGGAGCAGTGACAGTCTGGAGTTTTCTCTGTTTCCTTCTCTCGGGCATGCCTCAGAGGCATAGCTTAAACATCCTTGCACCATTGCTGTCTTGTTGATGGCCTTAGTTTTACGGTACATGTCATATTTCCGTTGTTAAGTGTTTTCACTCGGGTTTCTATTCCTGCACAAACACCATAACCATAAAGCAAGCTGGGGGAGGAAATGGTTTATTCAGCTTATACTTTCCACATTGCTGTTCATCACCAGAGGAAGTCAGGACTGGAACTCACACAGGGCAGGAACCTGGAGGCAGGAGCTGATGCAGAGACTTTGGAGGAGTGCTGCTTACTAGCTTGTTCCCCCTGGCTTGCTCAGCCTGCTTTCTTATAGAACCCAGGACCACCAGCCCAGGGATGGCACCACCCACAATGGGCTGGACCCTCCCTCACTGATCACTAATTAAGAAAATGTCTTATAGCCAGATCTTATGGAGGAATTTTATCAATTAAAATTTCTTCCTTTCAGATAACTCTAGTTTTTGTGTGTCAAGGAAGTCAGGAACATGGAGTTGATGCAGAGGCCGTGGAGGGATGTTACTTACTGACTTGCTTCCCCTGGCTTGCTCAGCCTGCTTTCTTATAGAACCCAGGTTTACCAGTCCAGGGATGGCACCACCCACAATGAGCTGGGCCCTCCCACCTTGATCACAAATTGAGAAAATACCTTACAGCTGGATCTCATGGAGGCATTTCCTCAACTGAGGCTCCCTTCTCTGTGATGATTCTGGCTTGTATAAAGTTGACACACAAAGCTAGACAGTACATTAAGGCACTGGATTTGAGGTGAAGACAATCTGGATTTTGTTTCCACCTAAAAATGTTCGCTGATAGCCTCTATCTCTTGGACTGTATTTAAGTGGTGCTGTAATGGCTAATTCATACATGATGACATGTGCATATAAATCTCCACAAGCCTTTGTAGCTTACAGTTCTACATTAGGGTGTAGCCTCTAACTCTGAGACACTAGTAACTAACATTTTAACAAGTGGGCTTAATTGTCACAAAGCTGAGACTGAGGATGGGGGACTATGAACACCGAGTCTGGGGGAAATCCAGAGTCCTACAAACTTGGCTCAGAACCTCGGAGAGCTCCAGGTGTGGCTGCTCCATTTGGCAGGCAGGAGTTGCTTTACTGCCAAGTGTACCATCCTGTTCTGGAAGGAGTTCTTTCATGTGCATGACAAAGGACTTGGTAGATTTGAGCCTAGATAATCTTGGGTTTAATTGTGAGGTACAGTGAATCCTTTAAGCATGCAGAGAAGCTTCGGTCATATCTAGAGCCTCAAGCAGAATGCTTTAAGTGCCTTCTCTATAGTCATGGCACTGGCTCTTTGGGGAGTCTAGAGGTGTCATCATACATCTGATCTGTGTCCACAGATGACTCTACTTCTTTGTACCTTTGTTCCTTGTTCTACTCCTGCATCCTGACTGTGTCTCAAAAGGAGCAAATGGAAACATCTAGGAAAGAACTTCACAAGTATAAAGTTGTGTTACTGGGACCTTCATCATCAGTTTTTAGATGATCCCAATAGGCACCCGTGATATCAGAATTCAATGCAGGTACAATATGGGCCAGCTTGCATTTGCATGGTACTTGGTGCCGTGGTGGCAGGATACACACCATGCATTTCTAGCTAGAAGCAACCATGGAGACTTGCAGCTTACTATGATTTAAAATTTTTTTGAATGAAAAAATTAGGCCTGTGGTCTTGTTGAAGCAACTAGAGATTTCAGAAGATGGACACATCAGACATTTGTTTTAGAAATACCCCTAGTTGTGTTGTGGAGACTAAATTGGGAGGGGAGAGACTGGAGGTAGGGAAACATGTAACTGAGTCAGAGCTCAGAGCAGTGTGGCTGAAAGATGAACCTTGAGGCTAGTCATTTGGGGTTCTAATTCTGCTCATTTATTTAGTTCTCTGGGTGTATTATTCTATGACTGGGACTTGTATACAGCTGAGACACTGCTAACTAAGTAAAACCTCTAGGGTGGGCTTTGGCACATTGTGTACAGTCAGATCAAATCTGTCATCTTAACTTTTAGCATACAGCTGGTGATGCTGATAACATTAATAATGCCACACAGCAGCTAACACTATTCTCAAACCCCAAATGGAGTTCTATGAATATTAAATAATGACTTCCCATTTCATTTCCCCTACTCCTAGGTAACCTCTAACCTAATTCCTGAATGTACGGATTTTAAAGATCTCATAGAAATGAAATTGTGTATTTATCCTTTTGTGTCTGGCATATTTCTTTTTTATTGGATATTTTATTTATTTATATTTCAAATGTCATCCCCTTTCCTGATTTCCCCACTACAATCTCCCCTCCCCTCACCCCTTACCCTGCTTCTATGTGGGTGCTTCCCCCTAAGTCTGCCTCACCACCCTAGCATTCCTCTACACTGGAGCATCAAGCCTTCACAGGACCAAGAGTCTGACATATTTCACTTGGCATGTTTTATGTTCATCTGTGTTGTGTTGTATATCAAAACTTCATTTTTAAAGGCTGAGTACTATTTCATCGTGTAGGTGTATATCCATTATTCATTCATGACCCTTGAGTTCCTTATTTTGGCTATTATAAATAATGCTGTGGTAAGCACTGTCATGCACCTATCTGTCTGCATAGTTGCTTTCAGATTTTGTTTTTGAGTATGTCCCTAAAAGTAGAAATGTTGGGTCCTTCGGTAGCCTCTGATTAACTTTGAGGAACTACTACAACATCTTCCACTGTTCTATATTTTCTTTAACCACGCAGAAGGGCTTCATTTCCTCCAAACCCTTGTCAGTTCCTGTTGTCTCTCCTCTTTCTCCCCTTCCCCCTTCCCCTCCAGTGCAAAATGTCTTATCAAATTGAAGGGACATCACTGTGGATTTCATTGCCATTTCCCTAATGACTAATGAGCAAGCATCTTGTCACAAGAGTATTGGCCATTTGTACTTTTCCTTTGGAGAAATATCTAAGGCATTTTTAAAAAATCTTTGTTTTCAAGACAATAGAGGAAGAATGGAGAGAAACAAAGAGGAAGTGGTCAAGCCAGACTGGGAGACTGGTTAGATAGGGGACAAATGATAACTTTTTCAACATAACTGAACAGATAATGGGATGCCAAATAGGACCTCCTCCCCATGAGAAACAGTGGTGGGGGGGCATTGGTCTTCCATGGGCTGCAGTAAGCATTGTTTATGTTAGGAGCTCACAGAGTTCACTGCCTTATCATCTACCAGATTGTTTTCATTTTTGATTTTCTGGAAAAAGTGAATATCTTCCACCTAAGAAACAACTTAAGAACTGTAGTCAAATATGAACAAGCATGAGGTGGGGGTGGGGAGGCCAAGGACTGTAGTGTGTCTAGGCAAGATTCTAGTTCTATCTTTCTGTTCTACTTGCTTCTGATAGGTTGGTCCTTCACAAGCAGCCTTCATGTTATGTTGCTCTATCGCACTGTTGAGAACCATAGATTCTGAGACCTGCTACTGAGCACTTTAGCACCATAATCTTTGTCCTCCTTGCCACCTCATCCCAGATATATGTTATTGGTAGATGGTTGTTGTCAGCAACCATGAGAGAAATAAGTGTGTTTGATGGCTTGTTCTCTTGTCTTCAAGAGCCATAGCCGGCTGGCAGTCATCCTGTGGCTCAGGCAGACAGTGTTTGCCAATTGTCCCTTGATGCCATCTGCCTGTGAAGCTACAGGAAACTTCAACAACTGCTGTTCTAACAGGTGCTGGGGCTGCTGAGGTGGGTGTCCCCCCCCCACACTTACGCACACAAGCACACACTAGCAGCTCTGTGTGATATGCAGAGGTACTACTGTTGCTGTGGGGCTGAGCTCTGTTTCCTTAGGGCTTAGGGATGTCAACACCAGCTCTCAGCCTAGCAGAGCCCTAGCTCAGTTGCTGGTTTCCGGTGGGGCCCTGGTAAAGGAGCAATAGAGGGAGAGGCTATTGTGAAGGAAGCTAGTGATTGGCTTAGGGGCAGAAGCACTGTTTTGACAAGCATTGTTGTTTTCTTTCTACCTAGCCTTCTGACTCATTTTGTCGAAGGAACCAATGTAAGTTCTTACCCTGCTGTTTTGAAAGCACGCATACCTTATCTGAGTCTTTCCTGCCATTCAGGTCTATCCCCCGCAGCTTTAGTTTTGTATCTAAGTTAGTATGATCATGGGCTCAGACAAGTGTAGAAATGACTTGGTAGATTTTGGGCTATTAATGATTTTTCAAAGAATTATCTTAAGTTATTAAAGCAATGTAAAAATATGTTGAGTATGCCTTATCCAAAGTACTTGGGACTAGAACCATTTCAGTTTTAGAATTAGTGGGGGGAGTCTTTGCATGTACCTAACATTTAAGTCCCAAATCTAAAACACAAAGATAATTTGTTTCTTATATACACATAGGCTGAGAACAATTTGATACATGCCTTTCAGCACACCTCTGGTGTAGAGAGCCATTTGTGCAGGGGGATCCCCTGCTCAGAGTATTGTACAATAAAGGTTGTTCACAGAAGAATCCTGTTGTTGCACGCCTATTCCTGCCCGCGGGACATGGGGCTCGAGACACTCTGGTTTTATTTGTAACCTATCACATGGGGTCAGGTGTGAAAATTTCTACTTGTGGCATCATGTCAATGCTCAAAAGTTTTGCATTTGGAGCAGTTCATGTTTTATGAAAGGAACATTCAGCTTGTGACTATATTATGCTTTGAGTTTCAAAGATTCAGATCTCGCTCTTTCTCTACATATACACAAGCTCTATTGTTCTGTTTTATTCCTTTAAAAATAATTCATTAAAAATTTTATGTACATTTGATATTTGGCCTACATGTAGGTCTGTGTGAGGGTGGCCAGATCCTCTGGAACTTGAGTTGGAGACAAGTCACAAGCTGCCATGTAGGTCCTGGGAATTGAACCCGGGTCCTCTGGAAGAACAGCCAATACTCTTAACCCCTGAGCCATCTTTCCAGTCCTCTGTTTTATTCCTTTGATATGGGGTCTTTCACTGAACCTGGTGATAGGCTGGTGACTAGCCAGTGTCATGGATTTTCCTTTCTCTTCCCCAACCCCTAATGCGTTGCTGGAGTTACTAACATACATGCAACAGCAGAGTTTTTACATGGGTTCTGGGGATTCTATCTCAGCTTTTCATGCTTACATAGCAAGCACATTTACTCACTGAGCCATTGCCTCAGCCCCAAGATCCAGATTATTAAAATTGCATCTATCAATTGATTATATGGCAGTCAGAAGACAGCGTTGGTTCTCTCCTTTACCATGTATGTCCTAGGAATTGAACTCAGGTCATTTAACAAGTTCCTTTACCTACTAAGTCATCTTTCTGGCCCCAAGAGCCAGATCTTGAATGGGTTTGGTGAGAGTCCACCTAGATGAAGGTCAGCAAACATTTTCTGACATATTTCAGGCTTGGTCTCTGTCACTTCTCAACTCTGAAATTAGAGCATCAAAACAGTCATAAAAAATACACACGAATGCATTTGTGTTATAATGAAATTTTATTTACAAACTAGAGTGGTAGGCTGGAGTTTGCTGACCTAAAATGATAGTCATTATTTACTTTAAATTTTATTGGTTGTTTTATTTATTTAGATTTTAAATGTTATTCTCCTTCCCAGTTTCCTCTTCACAGACCACCAACACCTCCCCCTGCTCCCTCACCTGCCTACCCACTCCCATCTCACCGTCCTGGCATTTTCCTACACTGGGGGCACTGAGCCTTGGCGGGACCAAGGACCTACCTTCCCTTGATGCCTGATAAGCTACATGTACAGCTGGAACATGGGTCCCTCCATGTGTACTCTTTGGATAGTGTTTTAGTCCCTGAGAGCTCTGTGGAGGTGGGGGGGGGGGATCTGGTTAGTTAATAATGTTGTTTTTCCTACGGAGTTGCAAACTTTTTCAGCTCCTTCAGTCCTTTCCCTAACTACTCTATTGGTTTCTTATGCTCAGATCAATGGTTGGCTGTGAGCATCTGCATCTGTATTGGTCAGGCTCTGGCAGAGCGTCTCAGGAGACAGCTATACCAGCTTCCTGAGAAAATAATCTCAGGAAGTAGAGGAAGTGAGGGATCTGAAATGGACACAGGAGGGGGAGGGAAGAGATAGAGAAGTACAGGGAGTCAGGAATTTGAAAGGAGGTATGTGGCAGTAGGGGAGGGGGAGCTGGGGGTAGCTGGTAGTCATTATTTTTATCTGTCATTTAGTTCCTATCCTCCCCCTCCTTCTCTCCCTCCCCTCTGTTCATGAATTAAAAAGGAACTTGAAGACTACAAATGAATTTAAATTATCTTTTGAGTTTAGTATCATTATGAGCATGGTGATGGTTTATGGATGTAGTTTTGCTAAACTGTTGTTGAGAAGAATAGAAATCAGAGCTTTTGAAGTAGGGCATGCCCTTGGTTGAGGCTTGACATAGTTGAGAAGAGTACAAAGAATCTATAATTTAGAGTTACATGGTGGCATTCACATTTCAGTCATTCTCTTGATGTTCACATGGAATGGCTCCAGTTGTATAAGATAATTTTACTAGGCATTATTGCACTTTCTAGGACTAGGTGTTTCTTCAACAAACATAAGGAGGAAATTCCACAAATTCAGACAATGGTGTTTGTTAAATGTGTTGTGGCTGTATGGTGTTATGGTTTATTTCCAGAGATAAAGAGGCACCCCTAAACTTCAACTTATAAATACTTTTTTTCCTTTCTATGTCTGCACAGGAAATAAAGAAAGATATGAAGAAAGACCTTCTCTCTAACAAAGCTCCCGAGAAGCCCATGCATGATGTATCCAGTGGAAACTCTTTGCTTTCTTCTGAAACCATTTTAAGAACCAATAAACGAGGTATGGCAAAGTGGGAGACCTTTCTCTCTACACATGGGCACATCTGGAAACCCTTGTATTCATAATGTCAAATTGAGCATTACTGAAAAGCTGAGGAATTTGTCTTTCTGGTTTTCAGTATAAAATTTGTACACACACACACACACACACACACACACACACACACACATGAATAGTAAAAAGAGTTAATTTCTTTCAGAAGGAAGTTGAGCAAACTTATAAATGCTTTTTCTAAGGGTTTAGCCTTAGCCTTCATAGCTATTTATATGGATGAAAAGTGAATCCATAGAATAAGATGCAGGCTGATCTGAATATATCTGTCCATACCATTCTTTGAATTATAATACACTCTATTAGCATCTGTCTCTTTAATTGCACAGCTCCCGAATCACAGACCCTGCCTCCCTGTATTTATAAGGAAGGATGTTCAAAGATATAGCTAGTATATTATCTAACCCCAAAATCTTTATCAGTCTTGTTTTCCCCTTTGTTGAGACATCAAATCACTTTTGGGTACTAATTTATTAAAAGTGCTTTGTTCACCACATACCCTGATAATAACTATTTTTTTGGACTCTACTCAATTCTGGACTGTTCCTGACCTTGGGTCAGCCAGGGCCCACAGTGAGCTAAGAATGTTCATAGTTTAGACTTCAGCTGCCCTCTTTTTCTGGGCTTATTACATCCTTAAAAAGGAATTGAGAGCTCTTCAAAACCAGCAGGAAGAAATGTATTAGCAAAGGGTTCTATGAAAAAAACTGCAAGTTTACATAACCACAGGGAAGAACAGCTAATCTTTCATAAAATTTAGACAGCATGAGAATTTGTCCAATCAACTACCCATTGATCCTAGTGCTGGTAACATTGGCTTTGTGTCTCTCTCCCTTCTTGGCTCTTCCGCTGCCCCCTCCAGCTGCTCTGGGTTCCATTTCCTATTTTGAATTATTCACATGAAATATTGGCTAGATGCCCAAGTTGGTTAGCAACTATAGGGCTTTCTTTCTTCCCCTTCTTCTTTTAAATCTTATTGTATCAAAGTCGGGGCTTCCCCTTTTTAAGATTTTAGCTTATGTTACTATAAAACTGTAGTCTTGTCAATGTGCTTCCTGAATTCTTTTTAAAAATATTTTTGACACAGTTTTACATATTGTGTCTTAAACAGTCTGACCGACTTTAAACTTAGCTCAGGCTAGTCCTGAGCATCTTCTTGCCTCAAATTCCAAAGAACTGATATGGGACCATGCATAGCCTGAGCTAACAAGCTCAGCTCTCAATTCTTGCATATAAATTTCCAAAGCTCAAAGGAGACTTTGATGAGTTGGAGTGTCGTGGCTTCTGTGAGCTTCTCCCTTCATGTGTCTCTTCTCAAGTCAGTGGGTCCAGCAATTCCATGCATAATGACCAGTAGCCAGGTCCTTCTAGTCAGCCCTGGTATTTTATCAATTCAATGTGAGACTTAACATAATTAATTTCACAAGATAAAGAAATAATTAAGGCAAAGAATGAAGGTAATTATCTGCATGGCTTCAGTGAAATTACCTGAGAACTTTAAGTCAACTAAAGAGTACAACTTTTCAGATAATTGTTTCTTTAGAACTGAAACTCTGGCCTTTGAGTTCCCCAAATGGAATCTCTTATTCACCAGAAAAACGAATTCCAAGGGATGGTTTACTTGACTTTTAAAAGTCTTCTACCATAGCTCTACAGCTGGTTTAAGATCAAACTTTTATAGTTGGGACTTTTACGTGCTAAATGCCGGTAACTATGAGATCTGAGCAGGCAAAGGCATCCTGTAACTAGGAAGCCCATAATAGCTTATCTCCACTCTATTCCAGCCTTCACACTGACCTCTGGGGTCACCTGGGCCAAACATCAGTTCCCAGCTGAAGAGAGGCATTGTGTACCAGGATGGGTGCTGTTTGATCCTCCCCCACCCCATCAAGACTAACACTATTTTGCTCCTCCTCATAGTAAACAGTGTGTGTGGTGGAGACTGATTGGCCTTGTCAGGCCAGATAAATAGTCCATTGTACTGATCTCAAAAGCTATGTTTCTTTCCCACCCAAAACCAATGAAAAACAAAAACAAAAACAACCCCCCTAAACAAAGATCTGAGGCTAAATTTGTGAGACGTCATTCTAGTTCCTCTTAAACTACTCTGTAAAATTTTCAGGTTTTGGGCCTACATTATTGATGCCCACCCCTCTCCTTTTGTTTCCAGCAAGCCTTGTTCTTAAAACCTTTAGGGTTCTTCAGTCTGTCAGTAACTTCATAGTTATGATTAAAAGAGGAACTTGTTCTTAGGGTTTGATAGTCTGTTTTGATCTGCTAAGGTGTGGGATCTTTCCTCAGTATATGAATCTACCTTGTATTCCCACCTTGGACCCTGTGAGAACTTAGTAGAAAACACAACTTTAACTAGAGATGGGGGGGCTCTTTTCTTTCTATAAACCTGGTCATTTGATTCAGGCCTGGATTGGTTTAATGAAGAAAGAGGGCATCCTAATCTAGTCCTGACTCTGAACTTGAACCCTGTCACTGGGGCCTGAGCTCGAGACAGACTTAGCTGAAGAAATTTACCCAGCTGTATTCACCTGTTACTGTATTTTGTGATATTCCTTGCTTTGTGGCAATTGCAGACAGACTGGTTTTAGGACCTACAAACTGGAGTAACAGAGGCAGAAGAACTCAGAGTCTAAAGGGGGCTTTTCATAACCCCGAGAAAGGGGTAGGAGCACACAGGATGAGTATTAGGACATGGCTAACATTAGTTGTGACATTTCAAGGCTGGAGGGACAGGGATGACAAAAACTTGGGTTTATTGTTTGAGAAAAAGGGAGATAGAGCTAGAGTTCAGAGAGAAAGCCAACCATCCTGGCTGGCCTGGAAGCCATCAGCTGCCCATTTGAGCCTCTGGAACATTAGGTAGGTGAACCCTGTTTACCTCATGTCACAGGTAACACAACCTTTGGCCAGATAGGACTTCTTTTTTTTTCTGTCATTAAACCTATATAGAAGAAGGATTGGCCTTCCTAAATTAGAACATGAATGGATAAAGGAAATGTTGTTGTTCTTTCTGTTGTTTTTTTTTTCTCAATGTTCAAAACATGCATTGAGAAGCAAAATTGAACAAAATGGAAGTTACAAGCAAATATGTTCGCAAAGATGAACAGTTGGTTTTGAACATCTGAATGCTCTTTTCTACTTGAATTCAAATCAAAATAAAAATCATTTGGTTTCATCTGCAGAAGGAACTCCTGATCAGCTTTCTCCATGTGACGAATTATGTATCCTATCTATAGTCTAGACTTTACTGACTGAGGTGAAGATTTATGCCCGGGTTCTGGCTTCTATTATTAGCAGACCAGTCAGGGAAGCTGTATCTTAGCATTCCCCTTATTTCTGCCTGTGATTTTGGACATTGCTCCTATTTAATTTTTTTTTTTTTTTTTTTTTTTTTTGGTGAACACCAATGAACATTCTATAGCATGTGATTATTGCCAGCTATGCACCCCATCTAGTGCCTGGGGCTTGTACAAAGACTAGAAAACCAACAGGCAGCCCTGCCTGCGAGCCCTTCAGGCTATATGGCACATGGGAAATGTTGAGAAAGCACTGTCCATTTCTTATATCTTTTTAAAGGACAAGGTGGGGGTGTATTTCTTATTTACTTTTGTCATTCTTAATGTGAAGCCACTCCGTGGGTTTCTGGTTGGCTTTATGTGTCCTTGTTTCTATTTCCAGTTTATCATGAATTCAGTGTTTGGTAAGTGTCTATTGTATTTTGTGCATTTCTTATTCTTTGCTACTACTACTGTTATTGTTATGCTCTTCTGATATAAAATGTATTTTATAATCATCGTTTTAAGCCGCTCTGCTACTTTAGCATCTGCCTTCTGAAAGATAAACTGCTTTTTACCATCTTTATTTAAGGTTATGCATTTGCACTTTAATACCCTCTTTGGAGAAAAATGCTCAAGGATCTGACAGTTTTAAAGATGTTATTGGTAACAGGTCTAGCTCTGATGCTGTGAGGTGAGATCATCTGTCTCACATGAGATTCCAGTGAGGATGGTGGTGGTGGTGGGGGGGGGGTTGCTCCCTGTACTAATCTGACTTTATAGAACATTGCTCTGTGGGTTCTGTTCTGGTACATTTAATCCTCCTGACCAATCTGACTCATAGCCCTCCTTAATGGTAGGACCAATAAATGCTCTGCCTCTGGTGACACACTGTTGCTTTAAAGATCAGCACAGAAACCTTCAGAATTCATTTTGCATGTGGACGGGTGGTACTTGCATGCCCTTCACATTAATATGAGCCTCACGTTTGCCACACAGAAGTGCTCTCCATTTGAGACTATTACCTGTAGCTAGCTATCCAAAGAATTTAACTAATGTGTAGCCTTCTTTTCCTTGTTATATCAGCAATGGTCATTTTGGTCCCTAAACAGATCTGGCCAAGTGACCACTCTCTCCTGTCTTGTTTCCTGAAATGGAAATGTGTTTTTTTTTAAGGCTCCTATTTCTTTGTCATTTACCTTGGCTGCCTGGGAAAATACACCAATGGACCAATTGTCCATTGGACTGATTCATGAGAATCTGGGTGACGGTGAGAGCATGTCTATATGCGTGTAGACATGGAAAGCACATCATGGCTCAGAGGCTCAATGGCATGGAAAATATATTTTGAGACAATGTCTTATGTAGCCCAGGCTTACCTCAGATTCCCTAGCGATAACCTTGTTTCTGTCTCCTGAATGCTGAATGCTTGGATTCCAAGCATGCACCACCATGCCTGGCTAGCATTGGTCTTGAAGGCCTTGGGCTCTTTGTTGGAAATAATCTGTAAACAAAGGATACAAAAAGTGCTTGGGGATTTAGCTCTTTGGTAGAGTGCTTAATGCTGGTCTCTGTCCTTCCCTTTTGTGTGTGTGTGTGGGGGGGGCGCAAAGCAAAACCAGGCTAACTCATTTGTCTTCCTAGTGATCTGTTATTTAAGGTCTATGCAAAACCTGTGGTTTTGCCAGTAGAGAGGAGGAGGCTTTTTGTCCTTTCAAATATGAGTTTCCTCGTGGCTAACTAATGTGGCATTTTGTGTCAGATTTTTCTTGATCCATTTAAACCCCATATTGCTCTCACCTGGAGAGCTAGCGTTTATGGACTGACAGGGAAAGAGTTAAAGAAGGCATCTATATTGAGTGGAAGGTTTTGGTTATCACCAGAGCTGATCTTTCCCAAGGAAAATGAGAAAGTGGAAGTGAGGGAGTAGGAAAAGAGTCACTTCATAGCGTGCACACCTGCATATGCATACATACATGCATACATATGTATGTATATATATGCACATCTGTGCATGCATCTGCACTTCTTCCAGAGGCCTCCAGTCGGAGACATTATAACTAATCTCTCTAGCCATAGTTCTATGATGCTCTTATGGGAACTTGTGTTAGGTTGATGGTGAATAATATGTTATCCTTGGTCATTCATTAGTAAGAAGTACTGCCATCAGCATAGGGATACAACTGTGGAAAGGGATAGAAAGAAGCTTGGTGGAGTGTTGTTGCTATTGCACATCTGTGCTGTGTGTGTGTGTGTGTGTGTGTGTGTGTGTGTATGTGTGTCTGTAAGTCATTAATAAAATTGGTATGTAGAATTGCTCTTCTATTATATATACCCCTTTAATTCCTGTGTCCTGTCCCCAAAACATTAACACTATGTAGAGTGACAAATATCCCACCACACTCATACTGGATTTCCACCCAAGTTAGTCCTTAAAAGACACTTGATGTGGGTTTGAAGTGGTGGCACCACCTGGTGGCTTTCTGGGGAAACTTGTCCTCTTGTTCACCTTTGAGGATTCCTTTGGTTCCTCAGACCTAGGGTTCTCACTTCATCCGTCTCAGACCCTCGCTTCTCATTGTAGGCAAACATAGCCTTCAGCCCTCTGCTTTCTTGTCTAACATTTGCTAATTGGACTCAGAATCTGTTTCATGGTCTTAAGTGGAAACTTAAGGGTTCTCTGGAAAGTCAGTTGTGTTGGATGGTATTTTGCTGGGGCAACATGGGAAGGAGTGTTTTCCTGAAGTGGACACAGGTGAAAGGCTAAGGTAGACTTGTGAGGGAACATTAGGCTGAAACAAAACACCATCAAACACAACCGACTTTCCAGAGAACCCTTAAGTTTCCACTTCATTGTCCTGGCTCTACCTCTGATTTCTCCACTAACTAGGATTGTCTTCAATTATGAGTTATATATAGCCAGAATCTCAGAACTTGGGTGGCAGAGGCAGGCAATCTCCCTTTTTCTCTCTCCCTCTCCCTCTTCCTCCCTCCTTCCCTCCCTCCCTCCTCTTGTGTGTGTGTGTGTGTGTGTGTGTGTGTGTGTGTGTACACTAATCAGGATTCTTAATAAATTCTGTCAGTTTCAGTTTTGAAACAAAATCTCAATGTATTCCAAGCTGGCCTAGAATTTACTGTGCAGCACAGGCTGGCTTTGAACTTGACAGTCCTCTTCCCTCAGTCTCCTGAGTGCTGGCATCACAGGCATGAGCTATCATATCCAGCTCTTTTTGATAAGTATTAAAAAACAGAGACACCTATAGGCATGAGTTTAGCTGCAGATATTAATTTAGACAAAACAAACCTTCATGCTGAAATCCCTGTAGGTGAAGCAAAGCCTTCTCATGGCTTTGAGTACTCTTAATTACTTCTTCACATCTTGTTGAACCTGTTTCCTCCGAGGAGCAATATTTTTTATTACTCATGTTGTTTTCAGTTGCCAGCAGGCGATGGAAAGGGGAAGACCAGCTGTCTTTGCTGGCTTCATGTTGCTTTGTAAATTCTGTGTACAGCCTCTTCTTGGCTGGTTCAAATCATCCCCAGTTTGGATTTTAGTGACCATGATTATTTTGATAAGTAAAAATGTCTTTTTTAAGTTTTTAATAGTCTCATAATTTTTTCTTTTTTGTTTTTTGTATTTTTTTTTTGATAAAATTGCTGATGTGCCTTAATTCAGCTGAACCTGTGGGTTAGTCTGGGAACTTAATGACCATGTACAAATTATTTCTTTCACAAAGCACAGCAGACATCTAAATTCCTGTTTGACTGTCTTTTTAAATCCTTCTGGCAATGAAGCCTTAACTTGTGAAAGTCGTTAGGTATTGTCAGCTCCTCTGCAACAAGAGCAAACTTCAGCTCTACTGAACAACATAGACTCTGACATAATCCAATTAGAACATCTGTCCTGCTCTGGGGGCAGGACTTACATTCTATTGTACCATCATACTGAGTTCTTAATTTTTTTAGACCTGAGTATTCAAATTTGTCCAGGCTGTGTTAGGGCTAGGAAGAGGGCTCAGTCAGTGAAGCGCTTGCCACAGAAGCATGAGGAGCAGAGAACTCCCATGGTGGTCAGTCCTATAATGCCAGTGCTAGAGACACGGGGATTTCAGTCTACATAATTCGGTGAGATTCAGGTTCAGTGAAAGATGTTGTATCAAAAAGCAAGATGGAGCTGTGTATGGTTGCACCTGCCTTTGATCCTAGCATTTCTAAGGCAGAAGCAGGCAAGTTTGTATTAATTTGAGGCTCACTTGATTCATATAGTGACTTTCAGGCCACCCAGGGATACATAGTAAGACCCTGTTTCAACCAACCAACCAACCAACCAACCAACCAACCAACCAATCAGCCAACCAAGGTGGACTGGATAATCCTTTATGTTGACTTCTAGCCTCCGTATACAAGTGCACACATATGCATGTGTACCTGCACATGTGTGCATGCACACACAAACACAGAGCATCTGTATTGTAAAGTGTAATACTATTTTGTGTTTCCATGTGGTAGGAAGGCAACCTTGCACCAAGTATGGCATATTTGGACAGAAACCAGGCTAACATTTCCAATGCATGTTGTGTAGAGTTCCAACTCTAGGAAATGCTTCACACAAGAGGCCTGAGATGAGACAGATGTGCAGTGAGGGGAAGGAAATTACCTGTCTGATTATATTTCAGCTGTATTACTGACACCCTCTCAGGGACTGACAAACACATTAACATATTTCATCCTCTCTGATGCCGTGTGGTAAAGAAACCTGTGTATCTGTGACCGCATCACTCTAGGTAGCACTCCCTTGTGAGATGTGCTAGGTTTCAACAGCACAGTAAAGCGTTTGCTAATCATCTCTAGGCCAAGACACGGGGGATTTTGCGTCAGAGTGGAAAAGGGAGAAATGGCTGACAGTACTTCTAAAGCTGGTGGCCATGAAACTAGAGTTAGATGTCACATGGAGAGGACAGTCTCTGAATGTGAAACTAGGAGCTCAGTGTTTGAGTTTTGAAGGGACAAGCAGAAAGGAGTCTCTCCCTAGTACCTCAGTAATTTATTGGGTCATGTGCGCTGCCATTACTGTTCCCTTCCGTAAGAGTAGGAGAGCAGCCAGCAGCTTCCCCTGTGTGTTCCTGTGTTTGAGAAGGAACATGTGTGAGGGTGGAGTGGGGTGATACTGGCCTGCTTGGTCCATTTATGTTTCTTTGAAGGCCTGTATAAACCTAGCAGCAGGCCTTGCTGCAGAGTGGCTGTTGGAAGGCCCCACACTCTCCCTGTGGCATGGGCAGTTTCTCGTGGAACTTGAGACAGGTTACATACTTAGTCTGTTTTTGTAAAACAAAGCTACTACTACCCTTTGTAAATTCTGTGAACAATTTTGGGTGTGAAAAATAAGGGCAAAGTATGGGTGTTGGACTGGAGAGATAGCTCAGACAGTAATGTGTCTGCCTTGTAAGCACAAGGACATGATTTCAATCCCCAGAACCCATGTAAAGCAGCTTGGTATGGTAGCATGTATTTATAATGCCAGTGCTGGGGAAACAGATCAGTGGAGCTCTGGGGCTTGTTGGCCAGCTAGCCTAGCCTACTTAAAAAGGTACGAGCATTCCAGGTCTGTTTTAAAAACAAGGTGACTGTTACCGGAGGAATATGCTTATGATTATCCATATACTTGAACACCACATGGACTCACAGACACACACACACACACACACACACACACACACACACACACACACACACACAGAGAGAGAGAGACAGAGAGAGAGAGAGACAGAGAGAGAGAGAGAGAGAGAAAGAGAGAGAGAGACAGAGACAGAGACAGACAGACAGACAGACAGACAGACAGACAAAGGGAATGGGAATCCAAATGAATATTAGGGAGAGGCCATGAAATAAGGTAGAACCACTCAGTAGATACAGTAGTAGTCATTACTAAACATGATAACTTGCTTATAAGACCCCCATAATATTATGAAGACATTAGAGATTTGTGGAAAATAGTAATAGAATGTTGTTCATAAAGTAGCCAATGATCAGATGCACATAGAAAGAATACTTTTCATGGTGAACCAGATGCTAGGCTGTAAAAGAAATCTCAATAAACTTGAAAAAATTCACATCATACCAAGCATGTTGTCTGACTACAGTAGGACCACAATAGAATTAAATTGTAAATCAGCAACAAAGGAAATTGGGAAATTCACAAGTCTATGAAAATTAAACAGCATATTTCTGAATAACCCATGAGTCAAAGAATTTACAAATTAAAAAATACTTAAAATGAATGAAACAAAAATGAGATTAAAGTGAATTTCCTGAAGATTAGAGTTGTTAATACTTTTGTACCTTAAAGAAGGAGGAAGGCTAGGCATAGTTGTCCCTGCCTTTGTTCCCAGCACTTTGGGAGGCAGAGGCAGGTGAATTTCTGTGAGTTCAAGGCCAACCTGGTCTACAGAGTGAGTTCCAGGATAGCTAAGGCTATACAAAGAAATCCTGTCTCAAAATAAAGAAAGAAAATCAAAATGAACAGGTAGAAAAATGAACAAAGCCTACAGTGGAAAGAAATGAAATAGAGAATAGAAAAACAACACAGGAATCAACCAAGCAGAGGTTGGTTCTTAGCTCGATGTGGTGCCTCATAGCTGTAACCGTTGCACTTAGTAGGTGGAGTTAGGCAGATCAGTGATTCAAGGTCCTTGGCTACATAGAGAATTTGAGTTTAAGGCCACCTGGGCTATATAAGATCTTGTCTCAGAACAAAACAAAACAAAACATAAAATAAAAGGTAGTTTTATAGACTGGTTGAAAAAATTGATAAATGTTTAATTATAGTGATCAAGAAAGAAGTTCTAAATCCCCACATCAGACATAAAAGAGGACATACCTGCCAATCTTAGGAGACATTAAAAGGGTTGTAAGGGACTATTATCAATAACTGGTACGTTATTGATGGAACTTTAAGGTGGAATCACCAGTTTGGGAAAATAGTGTGGATCACAATGACCCTGCCTTTGTGTCCTGAGTACAGTTTCATTTCCATAGATTTCCAAGTTTTAACTTCTATGTAATACAGAAATTGCTGCCCTTGTAAAATGAGAATATATATATATATATATATATATATATATATATATATATATATTCATAGTACATATAGATACATACATTCATTCATACATGCATTGTACTTGAGTGTTCCTAGCAGCATTATTCATAATGATCCCCAAGGAGAAACAACACAGATGTTCGGCAGCTGATGCATAAATAAATGAACCTCCAAAAGCTGATGCCGAGTGAAGGAAACCACACACACAAAATCATACATTATTTGATTCCTTTATGTGAGCTACCCAGAACAAACAGATTCCTAGAGACAGAGAATTGATTAATACCGGCCTAGACCCTGAGGATGGGAATGAGGACACCTGCTAATGAACATGAGGTTTCATTTGGGGATGATGGAAATGTTCCAAAATTAGATTGTTGGGTTGGCTGTATAATTCTGTGAATATATAAAAACCAATTTAATTATATACTTGAAAAGGGCAAATTTTGTGTTACGTAAATTATATCTCAATGAAGCCGGGAAAAGGGAAATTAGCACATGATGCAGTGTGACAGTGCAGCTCCTTGGTGGTGCCTGGCTGTCTATCCGCCTTTTTTTCTGTGCTGCTACATCCCATCCCCCTGCTGAGGGCTGTGATATGCCATTTCTTTTATTTAAGTCTTTAAAATAATATATTTCTCAGTGAGGCTTTATATATTTTTTTATTCAATCAGTTGCCTAGGAGATAGTGAGTCTGGGGGATCAAAATGACACTGTTTTGCTAGAGGTGACCTAAATATTAGATAATCGATTTGAGAAAGGCAGAGAACTGACTGTAGCCTCCTATTGTTCATTTCTTGAGGAAAAAAAAATGAGATTGCCTGTAAATCAAAAGCCAAACCTCTTATAGTCTACATTCTGCGCTTCCTGGAGAGAGTCTGTGTCGGAAAGGCAAGAATCCCATTTATGTTTCCAATTTTTCTTGCCATTGTCCCTAACTCTGCACTGACTATTTGTGCTCCTAAGTCTTTATCTGTAGCACTGATTTTTTCTTTAGGACAGACAAAACCGTGCATTCATTGTATGGAGCTTTGATCTATTATTATCGAATCCATTGTTTTGATGCTTAGAACTATTCTACATCCCCACCAGCAGTGGGGAACTCTTTATAAAGCTTTAAGCTTATAGTTTTCTAATGAGAAGAGTGTTTGACTATTTTTGTTTCGGTCAGTTATTATTTATCAGTTATTATTTATTAGCCTTTGCTGTTTGTAGAAAGATTTTTCTGGTTTTCTTTTTTAATATCACTTTCTCACTCATGGCCCGTTTTGTTTCCTACTTTGATCGCTTTTCAGTTTTTTTTTTTCGATTGATTTTATAGGAACAGCATATTTATATACATCTAATATATAGAAGCATACTTCTCATAGAAAGAAGTATATTTAATGCTTTTATAAGTCCGCTAAGTAAATTCTCAGCTACTTTTTTGTAGTAGCTTCATTTTTAATTTCAAACTGTCTTTCTGCATAAAATTTTCAATATATGTAACTAGTATACAAATTATTGTTAATTTGGAGTGGTCACTTTTTCAGGATCATTTATAGAACAGCTCTTTCCTGTGGGTTTTTGTTACTTCATTTATTATATACTCGTTCTCTGGGCCTTCAGTTTAATGCCATTAACTTGTTTCAACTTTCTTGTATCATATACTTAAGTATGAGGCTTTATAGTATATTTTAGTTTATAGTATAGCACAGTTTTGTCTTTTCTGTTATCACTCTTCATTTGGAAAGACATTTGATCTTGGGCAAGGAAATGGCTTGTCAGTAATGTGAGAACTTAAGTTTGAGTCTCAGAAACCAATATTAAAAAAAAAAAATACATGTGTGCTTAAATACACTTGTGTTGTGGAGGCAGAATAGGCAGATCCCCCTGGGCTCTCTGACCAACCAGTCTAGCCTGTTTGTGCCTTCTAGGCTGTTGGGAGACCTTTCCTGAAAAATACAAGGTTGATCTCTAGCTTCTATATGTACCCATGTACATGCATGCCCCTCCCCCACCAATAAAGTTTCTACTGTTGCTATTTGTTTTATAATAAATTAGTGTCGTCAAGTTAAAATTTTCATTAGAATTTTGATTTTAATCTCATTAAAATTAGAGGGCAATATTGAAAGAATTGATATTTCCCCAACATTTTTGCTTATGAGTTTCATATTAGCACACAAATTATCTTTAGATACAAGTATATAAATTCTTCTCTTTTTTTCAAACATTGTGGTGAATTAATTTTTGGGAACAAACACATTTCTATCCCAGAATTCTAAACACTTGATTTTAGCCATCCACTTCAGTCCAATGCCCAACTTTTACCTGCAACTTCTTGTTTCCTTCTGATAGTTAGTCTTAAGCAGGTTGTAGACGTTGTTGTCTTTTTAAAATGGAATCTCTTTGTACATAAGTGTTCCTTTATTGTTAATATATAGATTTTAACTTTGGACTGTATTTCTTGTAATATACCTCTGCAAAACAATCTTAGAGTTGAAAAGATACTGGATTTTAAAATTTATTTTCTAGACAGGATTCCTACATGTAGTCCTGGCTGTCCTGGAATTCACCCTGTAGATCAGGCTGGCCTTGAACACACAGAGATTCACCTGCCTCTGCTTCCCGAATATTGGGATTAAAGATGTATGCCACCAGAGCCCAGCAAACGCTGAAGTTTTAAATAGCATATTAGAAGCAAAAATCTCTTAACTTGGATAGAACTTCACAATGTACATAATACGTATGCATACACACCTACACATATGCAAATTAACTTCACGTGTGTGTGTGGGGGGGGGTGAGTGAGTGCATGCACATTATACTCCATATACTATAATTCCATGAGGAGAGTTAAGGGTAGTATCATAGTTGGTCCATTTGAAACATACTTTGATCTTAAGCTCCCTGAAGGAGAAAGCTACACTTCACTTCTCTTGGATCCAACTTGACCTGTTGAAGGAATTGTGTACTTAAACTCCGATGCATCAACTCTTTTGGGGGAAAGTTAGCAAAAGGAAAAATATCAGAGAACCAGTAGTCAGTACTAAATTATCTTTGTAGAAGAAAAGAAGGTGATAAGGCAATTCATGGCTGCTGAGAAAGGTGGAATTAGCCTCTTCCAGGGGCAAGGGCTGTGGTAGGTTATTCTATCCCAGTGAGCAGCTCTGAACATGGCTATAAGGGAAACACTAAATGGACTCATCAGGTTGTGTGTGTACATACATATATGCATTTCTACACATGTCTGCATGTACATAAGAATCTGTGTGTACCTGTGTATGTGTAACAACTAAACAAGGAGAGATTTCGAATTTAAGAGTGAATGGGAGGATTTGGAGGGGAGAAATAATGTAAACAAAGTATTCATATATGAATTATTTTAAAAGTACCTGGTGAGGGAGCTGGCAGAAGGACTGGAGGAGCAGAGGGGGATTGCAGTCCCATTGGAAGAACAACATAGGCTGGCAGGACCATCCTAGTTCTCCCAGAATCTAGACCACCAACCAAGGAGTGTACCAGGAGGGACCCATGGCTCCAGATACATATGTAGCAGAGGATGGGCTTGCCTGACAGCATCAGGATGGGAGGTCCTTGATACCTCATCATAGGGGGATGCTGGAATGGTGGGGCAGGAGAGTGTGGGTAGGTCTGGGGAACACTCTCATACGGATAAAGAGTAGGAGGGAGGGTGGATGTGGGGTGGGGGCTCATGGAGGGGTAACCACCTGGAAGTGGGATATTATTTGAGATGTAAACAAATGGACCATTCAGAGCACTGATCTTTGGTTCCTGAGTGCTGAGGGAGAGGAGAGACTCAATAAGCAGCTGGTTGGTTAAAGTGGATCATGAGGTTAAGGAGGGAACCTAGTTCCTGGCCTGGTAATAGTGGTTGGTTAATGGAATGTGCAAAGGCAAATGCACTTCCACAAGAGGAACTCTGAACTGGAAGCTATATCACTGCAGTCATGTGACGGCTATTGGAACCAATGATATGGTAAATGCTTGAAGAGGAAACACCAGAACTGTTCACATTGACTTGTTATACCTTTAGATACAAGTGGGAGAATGTGACCAGGGCAAGGAAAGGCTTTAACTTCATGTCATTATTTTGTTGTTATCATTATTATTTTGTGTATGTGTATTATGATATATATCAATGTGGGTGTGTGCATATATGCATGCTGGTGTGCACATTGTGGAGGCCAGAAGTCAACACTGGCTGTCTTCCTTGATTGCTCACCATCTTATATTTTGGGAGTGTCTCATGGAACCTGGGACTTGTCAATTTGGCTTAACTGACTGATCAATGCACCACCTGGTCTGCCTATCTCCACTTCCTCAGGGATGGGGCTACAGACAGTTCTACTGACCTTTTACATAGGTCGTCTGAGTTCAGGTTCTCATGTGTGTGTGGCTCCTTAACAGCTGAACCATCTTCCCAGCTCCAAGTCATCATTTTAATGTGTATTTGATCTTTGACATTTTCCCCAGTGTATTCTAAATGAATGCATATAGTTCATTATTTTCATAGACAGCTACATGTACACTCTGCTCTTTTCGTTGGAATTTATGGGTCAGACTTATATCCCCTTTCCTTTCTGAGCTTCTCCCTCTCTAATGTTTGATCAGGCAATGTTTGTCATCACTTTAGTCAGGAACAGAGGGTGTATTAGTTTAATTTCAATTGCTGCAATAAACACCATAGTCAAAAGCAACTTGTAGAAATGGTTTATTTAATCTTAAACTTCCACATTATAAGTCCATCATCAAGGGAAGCCAGGACATGAAGTCAAGTAGGAGCAGAGGCAGAAAACACTGAGGAATGTTGTTTACTTGCTTGCTCTTCATGGTTTGCTTCCTTTTTGTCTACAACCTAGGACCACTTGCTCAGTAGTGAGCGGGCCCACAGTGGGCTGACTCCTCTTACATCAATCATTAATCAAGAGACTGTTTCACAGATTTGCTTGCAGGGCAGTCTGATGGAGGCACATCTTCCTAATGAGTTCTCTCTTTACAAATATGTATAAGTTTGTATCAAGTTAACAAAAACTAATCAGTAAACAGAGGGAAAGTTATAACAGTAAGCAAGAGGGGGGTTGGGTGATTGGATCATGTGACTAATGTAGCTCTGGTTATCAGGAGTTTGGTATTAGGACCATCAGTGATTAGTACTGAGATATGCAGTCAAGTCTAATAGTTGATATTTCTGCCCTGAAATTGGCTTCTTGAAGATTTTGGATGTCACAACCTCTGTGGAAATGATGCCAGGAACTCTGCTCTCTTCCCCCCTGTCTCTTTCTTTCTCCCTAAGGATAACTTGGATGGATTCTTGAATAGAAACATTCTTTTTAAAGGAAAAAGTATAATTTACAGAACTTTTCTTTTTAAAACAAAGAGATCACCTTTTATTTCTTTTAATCCATTTCTGGGGCACATTTTTTGACAGAGTAAAGCAAACAGATAGCATAGCATACTGTTAATAGTAACATTTTCTTTTAAAATACTGTTCAAGAAAAGAAATGATACCAGTTGTCTTATGCTTGACTTTTAACTTTAAAGCAATTTTTGATAATATCACCAGGAGAATAGTGTTTGTTTCTTTTGAATAAATTAGTTCTTTTGTAATTCACTCTAACTAAAGCATTGTGATAAAAGGTAAGACATTTGGAATTATATGCAGAAAGGGAAAAAATTATCCAAATTTCTGGAGTGTCTGATATGCCATGAACAAGGATTAAAACCTATGAAATGTAAGAAATGAAAAGTCTGCAATATATATGTTTCTATATAAATACACACACCGCACATACACATACCACATGCACATACACACACCTCACAACTACACAGTTGCAACAACTTTTACTTCCCTTCTGTCCTTCTTGTCTGCTATCTATGTGCAGGTCACTGTAATATTTGAAAGATTCCCATCATTTAGAATGTACACTGTATAATGCTTTGCATAATGTTTGGCTTAAATTAAAAAAAAATTCTTCTTTCTGCTTTCTGTCTTGGCAGTATGCCATCCTTCTTTCTCCTCTGTCTTACTCTATTTTCCTCTCTTTAACTCATTCTCTGAGTTCCACCCTGTTATATAGTGGGTTCCTTGGGTGTGTATGTATTTGTTCCATTGTCTTTTATTTATATCTGTATAGAGAGCACAGGATTAATCTGGACCATTAAAATCCAGCGATGAGCCACTAACCCTTTTTGCAGTGTAGCTCTAAGTCTGTTGTTAGAGATACTTACAAAGAATTTTATTTTATATTGTTCTTCCTTCTCACTGATCCTTTCTGGAGAAAGTGTTCATAAATTTAAAAATGAGTAAACCTAGGCAGCAAGAAGGAAGAGAGGCAAGGATCAGTTGGCTGGTTTGTAGGATCAATTGGCTGGTTTGTAGGATCAATCTTTCCATCTACATCATCATAAATTATCAACTGTATTGATCCATTCACATTGATGTATGAACTCATTCTGCAAAAAGCCTGAAAGAAATGGAAAAGGAGTGTCAGCTTTTCATTGAAAGAAAACAAAAGCACAGAGATCTGTGTTTTTCAATATCACATGGCCATAGGCCAACCGACCTGTGTGAACCAGCAAGGCTGGGTCACACTGCAAATATCGCCTTCTGTTCAGAAGCTCAGAACAAGACTGGACCTTTTTTTGTGTCCAGAAATTCATATATTTTATGGTTTTGCATTCATATTTCTGCCCAAGTTTATCCAGAGACCTTCATGCATGGACATAATCTGTGCATATAATTCTCCATTTTACCAGTGCTTGTGGATTCTAGTGACAGCTTTCTACCTTTTATTTACTTATCTTAAAAACATTGTGTATTAACGGGGCAGTAGTAGCATACACCTTTAGTCCCAGCACCCAGGAGACGGAGGCAGGTGGATCTCTGTGATTTCAAGACCAGCCTGGTTTACAGAGTATCCAGAACATCCAGGGATACACAGAGAAATCTTATCTTGAAAACAAAACAACAAAAACATTGTGTGTGTTTGTGTGTGTGTGTGTGTATGTTTGTGTGTGTGTGTGTGTATGTGTGTGTGTGTGTGTATGTATGTTTGTGTGTGTGTATCATGCATATAAGTGCAGGTGCCTACAGAGGCAGAGGATGGTGTCAGATTCCCAGGAGCTGGACTTTCAGGATCATGAGTGCCCTGATATGGGTGCTGTGAACTGAACCTAGGTTCTTTAGAAGAGTATTGTGTACTCTATTGTGTAACTGTGTAACTGCTAAGTCACCTTTCTAGCCCCTCTTTTCACCTTTGAATGTATGCATCAGTTTCTTCGTCTTCACAATTGATGGTAATGTTTCTAATAATTTAAAACCTGGTAGCCATTGCTAGTTTCTGTTTCTGTCTCCATTTGAGCAGAACCAGCACTGCAGATCAAGGCTATGGTGCTGTTTATCTGTAGCTTTCAAAATTCTTTAAGCCATGTGCCCTCGGTCTGGTCTAGTAAGCATTTGGAATGTTCCAGAGCTTGAGGGTCCCATTCCTTACCTTGTAAACTATTCCTAGGGTCTGCAGGAAGGAACATTAAGATGCATGCTACCCACATTCTGTTACAGGGGGCAAATGTTTATTGACTCAATTGATTGTCTACATGGCCTGTCCCTATCTTTTGGCGAGTGTTAGAGATTTCTAGTTGCTTCCTAAGACAGTTTAATTGTGAGCTTTGGTGGAGAAAAGAAGTCAAAATGGTGTTTCTGCTTTTGATAAAACACCAATTTTCAATCACTCCGCAGCAGTGGAGGCTTCTGCTACACACTCTCCCCTCTGCTTTATTGTACATGGCTGGGCAGGGAGGGAAATGTGCATCCTATTTGCATGCTGCTCTGCCCTCTTCAGAAGGCTGCCTCAAGAGGACTTTCACACCATCGCTGCGTTTATTGGGTGTGGGATAACATTATTCATGGGGAATTGGGTTGAATTGCTATGTGCCAATCCAGTCCCTCAAGCTTGTTAGATGATAGCAGGGGACGGCTTGGTAAGTGATATGTTTCCTTTAGTATATTTACTACTTCAAACTAAAGCTATATGAGACACATAAGAAAGGAGCAAGAAGGAGCTCAGATAGGCATGCATGTATACATATTCAGAGCAGTAGTCACAGTAGACAAAAGGTAGTTGTTCAAGGAAAAATACAAAAACAAAATGTGGCTGATACATACAATTAGCTATTGTTCAGTCTTTAAAGGGGAGGAGATTCGGATACCTGCTACATCATGGATGAACTTGGAGGGCCTTACGCCAGGTGAAATAAGCCAGCCCCTAAAGACACACATGAAATGATTCTGTTTGTATGAGGTGCCCAGAATAGTCAAAATAGACATGGAGATATGAGACAGTGTGGTGGTTTCTAGGACCTGGGGTCAGAATAGGAACTTACTGTTTAGTGGATAATATTGAGTTTCAGTTTTAAAAAAATGAGAGTGGAAAGAGTCATAGATAGATGGTAGTAAAGACACCAGAGCGGGAATGTCTTTGTATTAAAATGTATAAAGAAAATGGCTACAATGGTAACCTCATCTAATATATCCTTTACCATGGTTAAAATGAATCAATGGTAGAGTGAATGTTCTGTACCGGTCTATTCACTATCACCAGCTAAGATATTTTGTCAACAATTACAATGCCGTGTTTCTTACTCAACTGCATTGTGTATGTTATGTGAGGAGGTAAGGATGGCTGTGCTGAGAGAGCTGTATGCTAGGGGAGGTTTCCTAAGCTTTTGTTTGTAGCTAAAGTAAATAAACTACACGTAGAAAGTTAGTAACTTCTTCTTTGAGTCAGGATTTCATGCAGTCCAGGCCAACTTGTTTTGTAACCAAAGATAACCTTAGACTTCCGATTCTCTTGCATCTAGCTCCCAAGTGCTGGGATTACAGAAGTGCCTCACAATGACCAAATTTTGTGGTGCAGGGAACCAAAACTGGGACTTCATGAATGCTAGACAAGCATTCTAACCATGTCAATAGAGCTACAGTCCTGGTTCCATGAAATTAATGCTTTTTTATTTTCTTTAAAATTAGTGTTTTGGGCTGGAGAGATGGCTCAGTGGTTAAGAACACTGACTGCTCTTCCAGAGGTCCTGAGTTCAATGCCCAGCAACCACATGGTGGCTTACAACCATCTGTAATAGGATTTGATGCCCTCTTCTAGTGTGTGTGAGGAGAGCTACAATGTACCATATACATAAAATTAATAAATCTTTAAAAAATAGTGTTTTGAGGAGGTTAGGGAGTAGCTTAGTTAAAGTACTTGCCATGCAGACATAAGGACTTGAGTTTGTATCCCCAGCCCTTACATAAAAGCTAGGTTCACCAGTCCCAATAAATACATCAACAGAACAACTCCTGTACCTAGGGGTCATGGAATGTTGAGGAAGAGGGGGCCAAAGGATCATAAGAGCTAAAGAATCAGGCAGTATACAGAAAGACTGTATCTCCTAATAATGTCAGAAATTACCACTGTAAAGTCTCAACAACATGACTGCCCAAATGTGACTGAACAAGGACAACACCAGTAGGCAAGTAAAAGTGGATAGGGGACGTTCACAAGGTCTCACCTACACACAAAGAGCTATAGACAAGTAAGATATGCTCAGAGCAGGAGAAACAGTCTTCCCCAGGGAATTGGTTATCCAATGTCAAATGGTCAATCCTGAAAATATAGACATATAAGTAACATTATACAGACTGAGCAGGTTATATTTGGGAATATATATGTATATACTTATACATATATGCCTGTAATAGCAGTTAATGAAAAAAGAGGCCATGAACTTGAACAAGAGCAAGGAGTTAGAGTCTATGGGAGGATATGAAGGGAGGAAAAGGAAGGGAGAAATGTTCTAATTATACTCTTAAAAAAGTATAATTACTTTTTTATATATGGGTAGCACATATTATAGTTAATGGGGTTAAAAGAAGAAAGAGGACATAAAGTTGTGTGAGCAGGGAAGGGGAGGGTTGAGGAGGAGCTAGGGGAGTGAAGGTCAAAATACTTCGAAGGAAATTCTAAAGAAGAAATAAAAAGTATAAAACAAGAAAGTGAATCCCACTTCTGTGACCTCAGTGCTGGTAGGTGGTCTACTCCCTTCCTCCTTTCATCTCAGTTGGGGATCCTAGCTCATGAGTTGCCTCTGCTCACATGCAGGGCGGTCTGCCATCTCCCCTCATGTAGACTTCTCTGGAAACACCATCACAGACACAGACCAGAGGTGCGATTCTATGGGGTGTCCTGTAAAATTGACACAGCTTTACCTGTGGGTCTAGGCTCTGGACTACTGTATTTACTTGTGAGGAGCTTCTCTTAAGCTCCTATTATCAAGAATCTGGACTTTAGGAAATGTAGGTGCTGGGCAACTTTGGACACTGGGTCTGGACCATTCCTTGCTGGTGAGGGATAGGAGAGAAGTGGGATGAAGACAGATGTTTCAGAGAAATGTCATATCCAAGCCGATGATTCGGTCTTAGCAATGCTTCTTTTTCTTCCTGTTAAAAATATCAAAACCAGCAATAGTGACTAAGGGCTGGATCTCCAGGTGGGTCAGTCTCTGGATGGCCTTTGCTTCAGTCTCTGCTTCAAATTTTGTCTCCATATTTCCTTCTCTGGATATTTTGTTCTCCCTTCAAAGAAGGAATGAAGCACCTTCACTTTGGTCTTCTGTGGTCTGTGAATTATATCTTTGGTGTTCTGAGATTTTGGGCTAATATCCAGTTATCAGTGAGTGCATACCATGGTGGGTTTTGTGTGTGTGTGTGTGTGTGTGTGTGTGTGTGTGTGTGTGTGTGTGTGTGTGTTTGGGTTACCTCGCTCAGGATGATATTTTCTAGTTCCATTCATTTTCCTAAGAATTTCATGAAGTCATTGTTTCTAATAGCTGAGTAGTACTTCTTTGTGTGAATGCACCACCACATTTTCTGTATCCATTCATTTGTTGAAGGACATCTGGGTTCTTTCCAGCTTCTGGCTATTATAAATAGGGCTGCTATGAACATGGTAGAGCATGTGTCCTTGTTGTATGTTACAGTATCTTTTGGGTATATGCCCAGGGGTGGAATAGCTGGGTCCTCAGATAGTATTATGTACAATTTTCTGAGGAACCATCAAACTGATTTCCACAATGGAGGAGTGTTCCTCTTTCTCCAGATTCTCACCAGCATGTGCTGTCACCTGAGTTTTTGATCTTAGCCATTCTGACTGGTGTGAGATGGAATCTCAGGGTTGTTTTGATTTGCATTTCCCTGATGACTAGGAATGTTGAACATTTCTTTAGGTGATTCTCAGCCGTTTGATGTTCCTCAGTTGAGCATTCTTTGTTTTGTTCTGTACCCCATTTTTAATAGGTTTATTTGGTTCTCTGGAGTCTAACTTCTAGAGCTCCCAGGGACTAAACCACCAACCAAAGAGTACACATGGAGGGACCCATGGCTCCAGCTGCATATGTAGCAGAGCCTTGTTGGACATCAGTAGGAGGAGAGGCCCTTAGTCTTGTGAAGGCTCATTTTCCCAGGGTAGGGGAATGTCAATGTATTGATATGTGAGTAGGTAGGTGGGAAGGGGAGAATCTTTATATAAGTAGGGGGAGGGGGATGAGATGGGAGAGGGGTGAATCAGGTAAGGGGATAACATTTGAAATGTAAATACATAAAATATCCAATTAATAAAATGGAAAAAGAATAAAATATCAAAGACAAACAAATAAAAACCTCAGTCTTTAAATTAGATTTTTTTTGTGTCTTATAGATGAGGCAAGCAAACCGGCCTATAGGCTTAATGTAGCAAAATCTCTCTCCCCCGCCTTTAATAATTAAAGGTGTATTTTTGTCCCATTTATGTTTTTCTTGGTTGTTTCATTTTACTGTTCCACAAAGGAATTGTTAATGTATTTCTAGCCTTAAGACTTCTAGATTGACACTTCCTAGATGCACAAATTCTAAATTTACACGCTTCATGACACTTAGTTCCCTCCTTCTGAGGAGTAAAGGTACAGATCAGTTGGGAAAAATGAAAAGTCTGAATGTGCATTACCATTTTCTGAAGCACACCTTTGGGTCTTCCCTGTACTTATAAGGAAACTGGAGTTGTTTAAGGAAAGGGGAAAAGTCTGTGCTTTGAACAAGTTATTCAAAGGCATGTATTCAAATCATTCAAATGTATAAGGTATGCACAATACTACTAACATGCTGGAGAAAGATCTACTTAGAACCATTCACTGCTCACGAAAGAAAACCAGCAAAGGAGGTAGGAGAGGGTGATAGGAAAGCAGAAAGGGGGACCAACTGGGGAAGAAAGAGTGGTAGCTGAAGATAGGCAGGGGTCAAGGGGGGTAGGGAGGAGCAAAAGAGAATAAAACATAATGAGCCATCAGCATGAAGGTGGTATGGGGAAACCTACCCCTTTGTATGTTAATCTAAAAAGTTACAGAACAGCCCCCCACAAACCTCTTCATTCACAGCCAGCCCTTTTCTTTCACATTCAAGGTTCATTCAGATGCTGAAGCCTTCCCTGTCCTTTGTGCTGTCACTCCAGAGGGGCCTTGGAGGAAACTTATATGCAGCCCTACAGGAAGTTCTGCATGGTTTTGTTACTCTGACCAGCACAACCAGATGCTCGGTTCAACAGCTTTGGTGCTCTATTGATTAGTCTACACTGTTATTTTTCTTTTGCTTTGAGTTTGTATATTTTCTTTTAGACTCATCCTAAATGTTCTTAGGTAGACCCAGTATAAAGAAAAATCTGCAACCCCTTTCCCTAGTCATACTTCCTGGGAAACATCTGGTTCCTGATGATCTCTATGAGCTGCTGTCTATCTTGGCCGACTTACATTGATATAAGCTCTAAGAATCTGTGGGTATGCAGTCAGGAAAACTGGTAATAGCATGTGAGGTAGGCTGATTCAGTATATTGTAGCACACACATTGATATTCTTTTGTTTTTGTTTAAGAACAGGGTCTTGTTCCGTGTGATCCTCCCTTTTTATCTTCTTGTGTGCCAAGAAACATGACAGTGTTTTGTTTTGTTTTTAGGCACAGATGGAGAAAATTCTACTGTTCATTTTTTATTACAACATTTTTATTAGATTAGATAGAATCTTAGCAATCTTTTTGTATTGGCCCACTTAGATTTACACAATTCCTTTAGTACTCTGTGTAGTATATCCATGATTTAACTAAACAGTCCCCTAGTATGAGGACATTTAGGATGTTCCTGAGTTTTCACTGTTTTGAATAATTTAGCAGTAAACCTTTTGCACAGATCCATCTATATCTGTGGTGGCTAAATTTTTTGTCAACTTGTTACAAATTATAGTCATGTGGGAGGAAGGAACCTCAGTTGAAAAATGGAGGTCATCAGGTTGGTCTGTGGGGCATTTCTTTGATTAATGACTGACGTAGGGAGACTCAGCCCACCTAGAGGAGTACTGCTTTTGGGTCCTGGGGTGTATAAGAAAGCAGGCTGATCGAGCCGGTAAGTGTTGCTCCTCCATGGCTTCTACTTCCATTCTTGCCTTCAGGTTTCTGTATTTCCTTGTTGATGGATTGTAACTTGAAAGATGTAATGAGCCCCTTTCTCTCCAAGTTGCTTTTTGTCAGTGTTTTATCACTGCATCAGAGAACAAAGACATTATTCTAAGTGAGTTATCTAGACGGTAACTTCTTAAAAGTGGAATTATAATTTTTAGATTTTTTTTCCCTGAAAGAAATAGACCTTTGGTGTCTATTGAACTTAATTATCCCTAATGTCCTTGACCCTCTAGTGATATAATAGAGACACGGCCTTGGTGGTAGTCAGGCAGTTCCTCCAGCAAATCCTGCTGTAAATACTTTTTCTCTCTTTTGTGGATGATGTCTATCTCCACTATCTGACAGGCAGCAGGGATCCCCATGCAAAGAATGACAATCATGATAAACAGGGCCAAGAGCCACAGGTTTGTGAAGAACTATAGGTACACAGAAATCCTGATATTTCTTTGTCCCCGAGGGAGTGGCAAGCATATAGTGCTTCCTAGAATTTCAGTAGATAGGACATGGAATGATGGGTCAGGTTGAGTTGCATGAATGCAATGGCCATTATTAGTTTGAAAATGAGCTGCTCTGGTCTCCTTGGAATAAGGGTACATGGCCATTGTGCTTGGCTTTGACAAAAACTGCCATATGACAGTGATTCCTTCTTAGCTACTGACCCCAGTAACAAGACACTTATGAAGTGGCCTTATAAACATTGTGCTCATGAGGCTATTTTAGATAATGATTTGTGAGGTTACCTGAAGTGGTTCTTTGGTTGTAGTGTGCATCTCCCTGACCTATGAGACAGTCCAGTGAACAGACTCCAACTGTTATGCATAGTCCTTTATTTGATAAAAAAAAAAATCTCCTTTTGGGTTTCCATGGAAACAATTTTGAAACCAGGAATTAAAGATTCTTTACTAGTGAAACCTATAGACCCTCTCATAAAGGTGATGTTTATAAATTAATTGAATCTATAAGATTATAAAGGAAAGTAACCACATCAATATAGTTACCCAAATATTGCGGAAACATTTGTAATGAGTGTTCTTTGTTTATGTGTCGAACAGCAAGATCTCAGTGTGCCTAAAAGAGTTAATGATTCTAAATGAAGTAGAGGTGAGTTTAAATGACATTTCAAGAGAACTACAGTTGTGGACTGAAAATGTCTGTGGAATAGGAAAGAAAGAAACCTTCACAGGAGCTGCCATGTAGTGTATTGCCTTTGTTTATGGGGATAATAAAAAGCCTCATTTTAACTAGAGCATGCTAACATTTTTCTTCCCATCTAAGTTGATTCACTTATTAGTGCTAAGGATGGTCGTGGACATGCTGTCCAAGTACCCCATCACTGAAATGCATCCCCAACACATACTCAAATTTCAGATTTCCCTGAATTATTTGTAAGAAAATTCAATTACATTTATTCCTGTGTGTCCTGGTAGTGTGCTGAGCCAGTACACATGTGCAGAGGTCAGCAGTTAACTTGATTCAGTAAGTCCTCTATTTTTTCTGTCACATACTTTCTGGGGTTAGAACTCAGGTCTTCCAGCTTGGTAGTAAGCACCTTTACCTACTGAGCCATCTCTTTGATGTCAGAACCCCTTGTTTTTGTTCAAAGACCCCAATTAATGGCCTCTGTTTATATGGCCCTCTTAGATTCCAAGCGATGAGTTGTGAGGCTTTAAGCCTTTATTGGTTTCAAGAAAATTCATCAACACCCAGGTCTCCTTCACTCTCTGGATCCCACTTCTTTGTTCTGATAGGGACTAGAAGGGCATCCATGTTAAAAAATGAGTCAGCTTAAAGGAAAAAAAAAAAAAACCACTTTCACTACTCATGGCAGAGATCTTCCTTTCCTCCAAGAGATGCTTATGTGGGACTTTCTGTCACACTCTCAGTCATGTTCCTACCACAGTGCCATTTGTCGGTACTTTAAAAACTGGGACATTCTAGATTTGATTATGATGTTTTCCTCTCAGCTTCTCTAGGACTCAGAAAGAGATACAGATCCCAGATGACGGTCTCTGGGATTTTTCTAGATGCCTTTCACAATTTCAAAAATGTTCATCTTCTCTGTTGTCTCCTTCCTGCCTCCCTCTATCTCTTCTTCCTCCTCTTTCTCCTCCTGCTCCTCCTCCTCCTGCTCCTCCTCCTCCTGCTCCTCCTCTTCCTCCTGCTTCTCCTCCTCCTCCATTTTCCCCATAAATGTTTGGTGTCTGAGAGACCCATGTGTCAGCAGCAAAGATTGAAAACACCTTAAAAATATGTTACAGGACAGAGTGTTTGGGAGAAGGGAGAAGTCTTGCTTATACCCAACAAATAACCTATATTTAGGATCTTTCCTCAGTTTTCCCTTTAAAATTCTGTATTCTCATTTCACTTGAATGACTCTGCATGGAGCATTTAAAAGTAGATCAAACAGAACTCTATAAATATGTTGAGTTCTTTTGGGCATTTTGCCCAAATCAGCCTCGCTAAAGCACAGAAGAGCAAAGTGCTTTAACATGTTGGATTTTCTTCCTTGCAAAAATTCAGAATCATTCCCCCAAAGACTAGCTGCGTAGGCTGAGGAAGCCTTGGTGAAGGAGCCCCTTGAGCGAGAGGTGCACTGAAAGGCTAAAGCCAAGGCCTGAGAGTAGCTGGAGGCAAGCAACAGAACTGGTGTGCTTAGGGACCTCGCTGATTATGTTTTCTCAGTGTGATACCTTTATGTCTCTCTGATGGGAAAAAAAAAGGCTGGTGAAAAGAAAATTGTTTGAGCTGGTATATATAATTTAACAAAGCTGCTTTCTACTAGATTTATGAATGTAAAATGGAATGTTACAAAGGATGGAGTCAAGTAAAAGGAAGTCCTCCTATAAAGTAGGTCTCTGCCTATCACGCCCATGTTGTATACAAAGAGACTGATGCCAAGAGCCTGCAGTGGTTGCACATGGGAGCCTTCTGGCTCTGTGTGTCTTCTGTCTTTTGAGCTGTGGGCGTGTTTGACATGGCCATGATGCTGCCAGTGTTAGCTATGTGTCTCTGAGCAGGAAAATCACAGCTCATGCTGGCCTTTCACAGTATTTTACACACCATTTTTTATAAGATGGTTGAGGTGGAAGACGTTTCATGAGTGCTTCATGTCCATGACACCAGTATTAGAGATGTGTCTTTTAAAGATTAGAGTTTAAGTTTAGCATGGTGTAATCTGTAGTCCCTGGAATGGGGAGCCAGAAAGATAACCTTTAACAGTATAGCAAGTTCCAGACCAGCAGGATTGGGCTGTGTCAAGTCTTGCCTTAAAAGCAAATAAGCATTAAAAAATTATTTAAACAAACAAAACCCAGGATGGATCAAGCAAAATTATTAATACAGAAAATATACATATGTAAATTTACTTTGCAGAATTCAGTTCAAGAAAATTGTTCCTTTCTATATTCTTCTGGCAACTCAGGGTTTTTTTTTTTTTTCAGCCAGTTGTTTTTTAGGAGGTTTATATGGTGTCTCATGTAGCTTAAGCTAGCCTTGAACTTGAGATATAGTGAAAGAAGACATTAAATTCCTATCTTCCTGCTTCTACATTCTGAGTGCTGGGGTTACAGATGTGTACTGCCACACCCATTTGTATGTGATGATGGGGTTTGAATCAAGCAAGGGCTTCATGTATGGTAGCCAAGCACTGTACCAACTAAGTTATATCCACAGCACCTAATCAGCCAGGTTTAAGACTATTTCCAGTGGTATTGTTAAACAGGGTATCATTATCTGCAATTTCTGGGGCTGAGGAGGGACTAGATCTGGGAGTTGTGTTCTTCCTCTTTTTCTAGATACACAGCACCTGGGCCCACATACTGAGTTATGAGTGGGTATTTGTGAAGAAGTAGAATCATCACAGCCATAATAAGACATATGTGGGAGTTTGGCAAATGAGTCAAATTTATTGAAAAAGGTGAGCACAAAAAAGCCAAGAGGTGTCATATTGAAAGGGTGCAGACAAACTGATGACAAACTGAGGCTTTCAAATAAGGAAAATACAATGAAGCAAGAACAAAGCAGAGGTAGTAAGGGAAACCCAGAAAAGTGTCCTTATGTTGTGTTCAAGTTTTCTCTCTTCCTTTCTTTTCTTCCCATTCTGTCCTAGGATTTCCATTGCTGTGAAGAGACACCATGACCATGAAAACCCTTATAAGGGAAAGTATTTAGTTGGGGTTAGCTTACAGTTTCTGAGTTTTAATTCATTATCATCATGGCAGCACACAGGCAGACATGGTGCTGGAGAAGTAGCTAAGAGTTCTATACCAGGATCCACGGGGCACAGGAAGAGACCCTGGGCCTAGCTGGAACATTTGAAAGCTCAAACATCCCCCTCTGGTGACACAGTTTCTCCAGCAAGGCAACACCTCCTAATCCTTCTCAAATAATGCCACTTCCAGATGATGGGGCATTCATATAAACACATGGGGCCCATTCTTATTCAAACCACCACATCGTTCCTCCCTCCCTCTTTATCTCTCTCTCCATTCTCCCTCTCCTTCTCTCTCTTCCCTGTCCTTCCCCCTTTCCCTTTCTCCTCTCTCCCTTCTTTGTCTCCCTTCTCTCTCCCTATCACCTCTCCCTGTCCTACCTCCCTCTCTCCCTTCCCTCTTTCTCCTTCTCTCTCTTCCTCCTTTTCTTCCTATTCTCCTTCACCTCCCTGTTCTCCTCTGTTCCCCTTTCCCCATCTCTGTTATTATAAGACTATGAGTGAGTAAGCAGGCTCAGAAGATAGACATGGATTTCCCCTGTCCTGTAAAGGGGTGGCCTGGCAAGTAGATGAGGAAGAGCCAGGCCAGGGGAAATGGACTGATTCTAATGGAATCTTGTTCTATCCTTAGGACACCAACAACAGTATGATTGGAATACTGACTAGTATGAGCTAGAGATATGGAGTTCTTTGAGCTTACTTCTGTTTCCTTAGTGGATATTTTTGTTATAGGGTGGCCAGTACCCCCTTATCATTCAGTCCATGAAATAAATGCATCTTTTTGTCTGATTCAATTAGTACTTATTTACTTGTGAAATAGGAACTTGCTATTAATGTAATTTAAGCATGTTCAGCATGTTAAGCATCTATGAAGATGAGCTTCAAAGAACAAGGTAATTAGTTTAGCAGATAACTGATGTTGTTTGAAATGAAACCTATTTCAGCATATTATATGTTCTTTGTAAAATAAAATTGATATGCAAACACACTTAAATGAATCTTTATGCCCCACTTCCAACTGCTAACATTACTTTGATTGTGTTGCTTTCTACACCATTTTCTGTGCTTACACAAACATGTCTATATACATATGCATTCCTTTTTCATTAATTTAGTTATTCACTTTACATTCCTATCACTGTCCCCCTCCCCAATCATTCCCTCCCAGAATTTTTCCCTCCTCCTCTCCTCTGAGTGGATGGGGTCACCTCTGGTTTATATCCCCCACTTTGTCACATCAAGTCTCTGTGAAGCTAGGTGCATGCTTTCCCACTGAGGTCAGACAAGGCAACTGAGCTAGAAGTACATAATCCACACATAGACAACAGCTCTTGGGATAGTCCCCACTCCAGTTGTTTGGGACCTTCATGAAGGCCAAGCTGCACATCTGTTACATATGTGCAAGAGGGTCCTAGGTTCCGTCCGTGGATGCTCTTCGGTTGGTGGTTCAGTCTCTTGGAGCCCCCAAGTGTCTAGGTTGCTTGACTCTGTTGGCCTTCCTGTGGAGTTTTTAGCCTCTTTGGGGATGAAATCCTTCTTCCTATTCTTCCACATTAGTCTTCAGGTTCCATGTACTGTTTGTCTGTGGGTCTTTGTATATGTACTCTTTCCCTCATGGGATTGGATTAGGTCCTCACAGATTGATTGCTGAATGGATTAATTTATCTGTCAGTAAAGATTTGTTGAGTTCGTATTCCATGTTATATCCTGGGTGATCAGGTGATCAAGATAGTACGTAGCCACATGATATTTGGTCTTTTGATAGTTATGGACACATTTTCACATCATTATTCATGGAATGCTTTGTATTTAATTACTAATTATGCTGTGATTTATTCAGACTCTCCCCTCCTCGTGGACATTTAGGATGCCTTACATGTAGATCTCTGAGCTATTAGAAACATTGCTACCCAAAACCTTCTTAAATATGTGTTCTGGCCATCTTAAATAAATGTTTTCTGTCTTTTCTGGGACCTGTGCATGATTTCTTGTTTATAGAAATCTCTGTTCTACTGTTTAGTGTGAATAATTGTAAGTAGACTGTAAATTTGTAAGAAGAAACAAAAATAGATTATTATGTAAGATTGTGGAGGTTTTGTGCTACATGCTGGTGGAGAAGGAGGGACCTTTCACACAGTGGCCACACTACAGTGTCTGCCCTGTTTCCATCCCCATAGTGTCAACAATCTGAGATGCCACTTACATTTTCCCCTTTTATTTTTAGAGAGGATGTTACTAAGCAGCCATAGCTGGCTTGGAAGTAACAGTGTGTAGACCAAACTGACCTTTAGCTTGCAGCAGCCCTGTCTCTGTCTCCAAACTACTAGGATTAGAAGTATATGCTGCTGTGTTCAGTTGATGCCATTGTGTTTTAAGCAGACATATCATAGCTACCCTGTTTAGCACCACAATGAAGCATTATCTCTCCTTTCCTCCACCATTCCCGTCCTTCTAGTGCTTCTTGGACTGTCTGGGAATTTGCCTTCACAAAATCGTGACTCATAGGTAATATGAGTTGTAAGTGTTCATTAGTTGGTTTGTCAGATACACTCTAGACTATATGCTGGGGACCAAGGTTAAGTAAGAGAGGGTCATTGGCTCCAAAGGAGGCATCAGCTGATGATGGTACTATGTATATATACATTCCTGACTTTATTAGCCTTTTACACTGTATTCTTCCACTGTATTTTTAAGGCTTTATGTCTGCACTTCCCTTCTCTTGGTCCATTCTCCTGATTTAGGGCTATCTCTCCAAAGCCTTTCTCAGATCTCTGATACTAGCTACCTTCTCTTGGATTATTTTCCTTTTCATCTCTTATTCCATGTTTCCCTATTCAGGGATTTTTCTCTGAATTCTCATGGTCCAAAATGAAATTCTTATTCTTGACACCCAGAGTGCCCTACAGAGATTCTGTCTTATTCTTTCTTCTGAATTGTACCTTGTATTGATACCGAACTCACGTGCCTTAGATTAGTTAGTCTTTCACTGTTGTCCCCAAAGGTGTGGTCAACATTCTGAGCTTCATAGAGTTGATGTGAAGATTTAAGGGGGAATATAGCACATAGGAGAAGTTACATGCTCATTTTCTTTGTAGGCAGCACAATGAATTTCATTTTCCTGATACAATGATTGTCTGTCCGTCTCCCTTATTACCTCCTATAGCTCAAAGGCCCTAAGAAACGAATCCCCATGGCTTTTACATTTTTCTCTTGGGACAAAGAGAGGACTAGTATAGCTTTCACTGTTTTCTTCACAACCATTGTCTTTGAAGTAGCCAGCAAATGGATTTCATGGTTTCTGCCACAAAAAGATGTTGACTATTTATACCCCTTGGAGAACAAACAGTTTCATCTCTGGGGACTACACGGTGCTGGCATTACTGATTATACACTGCATATTTTCCTTGGATCAGTTCAGTTGCAGCCAAGAAGGCTTTACAAAGAAATACCTAGGTGGTCCCTTTTGTTCTGGAGTCTGCGTGCCTTCTAAAGTGCCCTTATCTTACACTGGGACACACTGCATTCAAATAGTCTGACGAGTGGCAGGGTTTCTAGTAGAGGACGTGGTGCAGAGTCCATACCTTTCCCTTTTCATCTGAAATTCACTCAATGTCCAAAGTGCCATGTCTGGTTTATATTGCTTTTCCATCCTGTGAAAGGAAGTTTGCCTTCTTATATAGAAGCTCCCAGTTTAAGGGCAGCTTCTTTAAGAAGCCTACATGCTGCTCATTAACTTGGGGAGTTACTGGAACCTCCACTCCCCAGATTATCAGCTAGTGTCTGATAATGCTTCATGCCAGATAATTTTTCTTCATCCTCTTGTTCCCAGGAGTACATCTTCGGAGCTCAGAACTGCTTAGTACAACTGTACCAAAGGTCCGTGAAATAAAACCACCAGCACAGCATTTACCTGGGTTATATGTTAGGATATTTAGTCATATGACTTCTCTTTTTTTGTTGGAGAAGATGTTCAATATGGCACCACAGTAATATGGGAATAATGCAAAAGTCCCATTTGGCTTGATGTTCTTTGAAAAATACATTTATCTAGATGCCTGTTCACATTGACTGCATGTTAGAGTCACCCAGGGAGCTTCCAAAAATTCAGATACCCAGATTGCATTTTAGACAATTGGTATATGAATTGTAAGAGGTGAGGCCCCAGCATTGATATTTTTCTCTTCCCTCCCCCTCAAGAAATTGTTCATACAAATTTCAAATTAAAGAGAAACTAACAACATCAATACACCCACCTAGAGAATCCAGTTGTCACTCCCATTTTGCTTTTTCTTAAATAAATTCAGAGGAAGTTACAAACATTAGGTCACTGTCCCTAAATACTTCAGCATCTATTTGTGAAAAATCAAAGGTATTGTACTGTATAACTTCTTAGAGAAGTAACATTGTTGTAACATGATTATTCAGGATTTTAGCCCAGACTTATTTTCCCCAATACTCCCCATGATGCCCTATTGTTATATGCTTTAAAAGCATTGAGAACCAAATTAAGGACCGTGCATAATAGTTGGCATATATCATAAGTCTTTTAAAAGTTCACATGTAATGTTTATGTGCATTTATGAGGTGCCCGGGGTTTTTTAGTCTTTGTTCTGTCTTCTTTTAAAATGGACTCCCCCCTCATATAATATATTCTGATAATGGTTTCTCCTCTACTTCTCCCACTTCTTCCCCACCTCTCTTCCCATATAGATCCTCACCCTTTCTGTCTCTCGTGAGGAAACAAGCAGGCATCTAAGGGATAATAATAATATAAAACAAAACCAAACAAATTGGAATAGGGCACAACACCAAACAAGAAAAAGAGCCAAAGGAAAAGCACAGAACATACACATGCTTTCTCTCTCTCCCCCTGCCCACAGAGAGAGGGGGGTTGGGGGGGAGATTTGCACATACTGGAATCCCATTTGTGGGACATCAGATTTGTTTGCTTTGAGTTTTGAGAGTAGAGTAGTTTCTTACCCTTCAGAAATATTTTGTGACACAAACTTTAATAAAAGGAAAAAATCAGGACATTTCCTGTAGACTGTAGTTCCTTACTTTGGTTTCTTGATGGCTAGATTGAAGCTAGTTCTGTGCACAGTAGTCTATAAATGCAGCTGGTCAGGAGTCATATCAGCTTGCTTCTTGCTCAGTGAAGCAATCAAGAGGACCCACTTTCTTTTGTAAACAGTGGTAATTTGAGGGAGATACCTGGAGATTCTGTAAAGATCCCAGTCCTCAGTAAGATTCACTCAGTGGTTTCAGAAGCCATTGATTCTTGCCACAAGCATTTCTATGATCATTACAAAATGGAGATGATGTGCATTTACATTGCTTTGTTATTTGTCAATATTCTTTTGTTACAGAAACAGAAAGAGCTTTTGCTTCTCTTTAACTCCCTAGTCTTATCTGCCTGCCTATATAGCTTGCTACCTGTTGGAACATATAAGACAAATTATAATACACTCCTCAGTACATGATCTCCTGGTCCCTTGGGTGCCACGGGAAGGCCTGCAAAGCTGATGCTTGTGATCTTTCATAAATCTTGATGCATCTGCTATTTTCTTTTTTTCCAGCACTGAATGAAAACATTTTTCTGTGGAGATCTAGTTCCTCAGGGACTACCATTTAGGTAGGCATCAGTAGTTTCCTGAAAGATCCCAAAGAGATGTCAGTGTATAGCCAAGACTGAGAATCAATGGGCTCACATCCTCCAAGGAGTGATTGCCTGTTCCTGTGAGGTGTTTTTCTATTGCTTATAATTTGTGGTACTGAGTCATTACCTTGGGTTTAGATTTTTATGAGCATTATCATGTGGAGAAACAGCAAGTTTCTGGCCCTAGCACAGAAGTTAGGTTCAATAGGTCTGCTCTGAACTTTAAGATCCTGGTTCATGTGGTTCCCAGAACAATCTAGGAAAAATGCCTGAAGGAACTCTGGGAATGGGGAATTGGGGACTTCTAATTTTTCTCTTTGACTTTAGCAGTACTTTCTCTTTTATAATTTGGTTACTAAGTGGCTCTCTCTGTCTCTCTTTTTCTGGGACAACAGGCATGTGTTAATGTATCACCACACCAAAGCTGCTTGCATGCTAAGCAAGTACACTACTAGCAGAACTATATCCTCAGTACCCACATATCAAATAATTTAAGTCTTTACTGCTGTTGGGAACAATGTGGACTGTCAAGTAGATTTTGTGAGTGTCAGATATTGTCGGTTGACCCAAAGACCCTCTGTTCATGATGTCATTTGTTATATTTTTCTGGCTAGTGAATAGATTTGGTCCAGCAAAATTTTACATTCCACAAGACTGTAGGATGAAGGGGTCTAAGACATCAGTGTGGGTCTTATTCTGGGACTGGAGTCATGGTATGGTTTCTAATTTCAGCAACTTCAATCTTAGAGAAAGGGATTATACTACAATGTCTCCCCCATATAACTGGTGCATTTATTTTATGTGGAGGTCCTGTAGGCCCCAGTTCCTAGTAGCTGCTAGAAAGTTTTGTGATTTGGGTCTTTTCACTTTTCTAGTTTCAACTCTTAGCCATGTAGTATGCTAGCTCATCCAGTTGTTTATTATTATTATTATTATTATTATTATTATTATTATTATTATTAGTAGTAGTAGTAGTAGTAGTAGTAGTAGTATTATTATCATTATCATCATCATCATCATCATCATCATTATTATGTGATGGATGTGTGTGTGTGTGTGTGTGTTTGTGTGTGTGTGTGTGTAGCTTTGTAGAGTCAGTTTCCCCTTCTACCTTTATGTGGATTCTAAGGATCGAAATACTTTTACCTACTGGACCATTTTTCTGACCCCTATACATGATTCTTTCTGAAGCGTCAACACAGAGCTGAGATTTATTTTAAGAACAGCCAGCTGGACATGCAGCATCATCTTTAGAATTATGTCACCAGGTTTGAATACAAAGCCTTCGCCTTAAAAGGTATAAGATCTCTGGTGACATAATTGATTGCTATGTCTTCCTCAAATTCATTGTTTATAAAAAGAAAGCTAGTAATCTACTTAGAGATCAATCTAGAAATGAAATGGCACAGTACAGGTAATGCACCTAATAATCTTAAGCACTGAGTATAAATTCTCAATATATGATAGTTGATGTTATTTTATTAACCAAATTTATTAGGAATGAAATGTGGCTGTTAGTTCTAGTGAGAAAGTTGAAGTTGTACCTGCTTTGCCCTGTCTGTCTCCATGTTCTTACATATGGGCACATATTTATGCATGTGTATTTTAGGGCCAACATGCTAGCGGGATATTAAGTAGAAATTAAGTATTGTGATGTTTTCCTTATTTATACTTTTGGATAAGCAACGTATGCATACTTGCTTGCATGTGCATTACGTCCTCTCCTTCTTTCAGTTATGCATGAGAAGTTAAAGTGGCCTTGCTTTGGAAACATTGAAGTGACCTAAGCAGTGGTGGTGGCGTTTCCATGAGGAAGGAAAAACACAGATGCTCCACTTTCTAGTTTGTCTAACATAGATGCATATTATTGGTCATGCTTATTGTGTGTGTCACAAGTTGGTCTGAGTAGAAAGATAGTGGCTGAAAATAAGAGATTCCAAATCCCAAGTGTGGGCAAGTCATGTTTGTTTTTAATCTTCAGAAAAAAAAAAACTCAAAAGGAAGTGATGTCATTGTACTACCATTTCAAGGAAGGCCATGATTCACTAGTAAATATCAGTGAAATAGTAGGGCAAGAAAAAATGGTAAGAGATACCCTGAAACTTCTGTTATACTAGGTGAATGCAGTTTGTGTTCCTCCTCATACCAAAACTGGGTTGTGAAGCCAACACTCAAGTTCAGGTCAATGGTGTGCAGAGCTGAGGTCCAGAGAAACAGGAGGTTTACAGTTTGGGAACTTTCTAATGAAAGGCAGAGTGACGGGTTGGTGCAGTGTCACAGTGTTACAGGCAGCAGTGAATACAGATTGTAGAGAATTTGGGACCAGTGATTTGATTCGCTTCTTCTGGGACCGGAGAGAGACCTCTGAAAAGAAGCAGAGGAAAATACTGCCACGTATTACCTTAGCAATTCTGAGTAATTCACTCGTCTTTTTCTCTTTTGCAAAATGGTTGCTCATCCCAACTCTTTTCTTTATAACTCATATGGTTGAGATACAGTGAAATGGGCATCAGGAAATGTGATGGCCCTTGCCCATAATCCCAGCACTTGGAAGCAAAGCCGGGAGGGTTATAGATTTGAGGCTAGTCTAGAGTACCTTGGGAGACCATGGCTTAAAGAACGGAAGAAATTCCTCAAAAGGAGATCGTCTTGAGTTAGTCTCTTATAATGAAAGTAAGACTTTCTGCATGGGTTCAAGTCAGGTCACCTTTAGCACCAGCTGCCTCTGAATCTTTCTTTTTGTCCTCTAGGGCTTTTTTTGGTATGTTGACTATGTACATTATAAGATTTTATGGTACCAGTTAAGTAACCTCTGAACCATTTAAGAAATATTGGCTAGCCTGACAGAGAGAAATTAGGGAATGCATCATCCCTTTGGTACCATGTGAGCTTTTTATGATCTCCAATGTACAGATTTAGATGAGGTGAAGTCAGATGAGTATGTTCCAGGTCCTGAATCTGTTGGAATAATCTGTTCCCTAAGAATATATCACTGTGGCCTTTGCCATTTGTACAGTGTTAGGCTAGATGATATTTTCTAAATTTTCAAAACCATTTATTTGTGTGTCTGTGTGTGTGTGCACGTGTGCATGTGTGCACATGCACTAGGGTGCATGCAGGTGTTTGAGAATACCAGAAGAAGATGTTGGGTCTTATACTGTGATTTTCATTTGATAATCTATGTCTTCTGACAGTTACTTCATCCAGCCATGCAGAACAATTCTTTTCAAAGACGTTATATTTTGAAACTTGTTCATTACCTAATGAGTTTCCATAAGGCTCTTTTATAGATTCTTAGTGTTGATTAAACCACTCAGTCCTGTTGCTCTCTCCCGTTCTTCCTCCTCATCCCCAATTAACCCTTTAACCCCCAGTAGCTCTTAGCCTCCACTCCCCAGACTTCTCTAATTTCCCATGTATTTTAGTATCCTTCCACTCATTTTTAAAGTTGGGTTATGATTACCTATGATACCGTCTTCATTTGCGTTAGCTTCCCCCTTCTCCCCCAATTTTCCTCCTCCTCCCTCCCTTCCAGCTTAAGCACTTCTGTCTGCAATATTCCACTTGACTACTTCATTTTGCATATAATCAACATGCCCCCCACTTCCTTTAACAATTATATCTAAATTTCATGGCTTTAGTTAGAACCCTCTGGGCCTTTTGGTGTTATTTCACCTTGGTCTGGATTTGCTGATTTCTGTGATTGTATCAGTTTTCAGACATTTATTATTTCATTCCATGCTTAGAGTTTTATTTTCAGAGTTCATTTCAACATAAAAATAGATAATGGGGGCCTGACTCCATGGCTCAGTGCATAGAGGCATCTGCCACTAAGCTCATGGACTTAAGCTCAGCACCTAGGATCTACATGGTGTAAGGAGATCCAACTTCTCAGGTTGTTTTCTGGACCTCCATGTGCACACGGCCCTGCGTGTATAGTTCTCCCACCCCCTGAAATGAAATAAAATGTATAAAAACAAACCCTAGAAAATGAAGACTTACAAATTTCTGAAACTTTATCTCGGGGAATGTATATGGAGAAGCAGGGGTGGGGTTCGGGGACTATGATTGCCCTATCACCAGGATTTTTTTTTTTTTTTTTTTTTGCTAGAATGAGAACTGTGTGTCATTTAGTGTCTAGTACCTGATTTGTCTTCTGTATTGGTGGGAGCTATAGAGCAATAGTGGTAGTTTTTCAATTTTGGTATTGAAATAGGATCTTACCAAACAGCCTACGCTGGCCTGAAACGTAGGATCTTTCTGCCTCAGCCCTCTGATCAATGGGGCTGTCCCATCATAGCCAGCCTTTTGACAGTATGCATTGTACTGAAATGCCAGTCCTCTAGCCTTGTCCTTTGGAGAGGCAATATGCTTAGGTCCTCTGGCCCATGCAGAGCCAGGTCCTTCTTACAAGGTTACAAGACTCAGTCAGCTAACAGGACACATTGCAAGCCTAGGATGTGCCTGAGAGCTCTGAATTTGTTCTTATCAGGATTCAGTAGCTTATGAGTTTGTGAAAAAAAGGTGGAGATCATTAGTGTAGTGGCTGAAGATGTGATTAGATGAGATATTGATCCTGAACTTCTGCCCTCTTCTTTGTGTTGAACCCTGTTCTTCCTTAGGGAGGTGGTACAGACAGAGAAAAATGAAAGCAAAAACTAGGCCACTGGCTTTTGAAAAATATTGATCAGGAAGCCCATAGATGTAGTTCCAACATCTTCCCCTTTGTGTGATGTCATTTGGAGGGATAGGGCTAATGTGCCCTGTAATCATTTCGACAGGGACTTCCTTTTACAGGGAAAAGCTTAGATAAGAATAAGAGTCTCCAGAGGCAGTGCCCAGAAATAATGCTGGCCTTTCTAAATGTACTTCTTTGAAGTCGTTGATCCTGTTGTTTTTCTAGGTCATGTAGTGGCATGAAGGAATGATGTGAGGTGTTCAGTTGTGAACAACAAACCTCTGAGCAATGCTCATGTCGGTTCTTAGTCCTCATCTACCGTTCCCTGGCTTCCACCACTACTATTGCATGTCATCCCACATGCATGGTTTTGTTCCCACAATGCACATAGGCAGTATGAATGTCCGTTAGATGGTAGTGTTTGTATTTGAACCAGCTCCATGTCAGTCCCCTTCCCCCACCTCCCCATGGGACCCATTGTGTAAATGGCATGGTATAACAGTGGGTGTCCTCCAAGTGAAGTATGACTCTGACTTTTAACCTTGACTTGCCTGGTTTGCTCCTCCTGGGACACAAATGGCTATGTTGAACCCTGTGGGACTTTTGAAATTGTACCAAGAATAGCAGGAATCCAATTGGCTTTGGGTTATCAGGCTTGAGGTCCACTGTGTTGAAAGGCCATGCTACCTTTTCATTTGCTTTGCACACTTGGGGGAAGTGCTCTGTGCCTTGCTAGCATCAGAAATAGACCATTCTTGTTTCTTTAGAACATCACATCAGCTTTCATTCCAAACCAACAGCAGCAAATAGAAAGTGCCATCCATGGGAGCACAGTTAAGGCAACACTGTGCTCCAGTGCTCCGGGGTGGGGGTCCCCCCCTTCTGTGCCAATGGATCAGTTTCTCATGTCCATGGGTTTCTGACCCAGCAGCTTTTCAAAACACCAAGAAGCATTGCTCTGCTTTCTAATGCCTCTCTAAGAGACCAGGGCTGCTGCGCCTCTAGCTATGCCCCGGAAAGCATATTTGAGACAAATCAGCTTACTTTGCCTGCATGCCTAGGAAGCCTCTCTTTAAAACCTTAGTATGGGATGTGGGAGAAGAACTGTATCTAAATAGTTTGCTTTTCCCATTCAGGAGAGCGACGGAGGCGCCGATGCCAGGTGGCATTCAGCTACCTGCCCCAGAATGACGACGAGCTTGAGCTGAAAGTCGGGGACATCATAGAGGTTGTAGGAGAGGTAAGCAAGTAGCTGAGTTGACACTGTTGTCCCGTGTGGTTATCAGACTCACCTGTGTGCCCGGCCATGAAGAGCCCTTGCTACATGTGTATAGGCCCATTGGCCTTAGCAATGGAAAGTCAAACTCAGAGAGACTCTAAAGGTCATCTAGCTGAGTTGCCTAGGGAAAGTAGTTCCTTTAGGCCAGGTGAGGAGGTCAGATGTGTGGCGGTCTGAAGCCATTGTGTTTCTGCCATGACACTCAGAGGACCTTTGAAATGTCAGTGCTGTGTCATCAACTTTCCTGTCTACTTTAGTTAACGATGGACTCTGAGTGATCCCAATAGCAGGGATCCATCTCTAGAGATTCAGCGTTTATTGTGGAAAATACTGGGTTTAGAGAGACTGAAAGTGGCATGTGGCATTTGTTGGAAGACCAAGTATGTGACAGGTATGGTAAGGGTTTTTTCTTTGTCGTGTTCATGCATGGCTGGGATGCTAGAACTCTGACTAGGTTAGCAAGGGGATGAATAAATGGCAAATACAAAGACTCACAATCGAACATTGGATTGAATAGATTGGACTCCATGGAGCACCCGCACCTGCAGCTGCACCCCCACTCCCGGAAAAAAAAAGCAAAACAAAACAAAACTCATTGTATTTATTATACATAGTTGTTCAGGGAAGTAGGGTTATTGCCCACAGCTGAACAAGGAGGCAGGGTCATTACATTACAGATAAAGAACTTGGGGTTTTTACATACAGACAATGAAGCAGGGATATTACATGTAGATAAAGAAGGGGCCAGGGTTATTTTATACAGCTGAGCAAGAAGACAGGTTAAGCAAATCTCAATAGGTGCAGTCTCTGTAGAGGACCAGTCTTTAGGCCATAGCATGGGCAAGGGGGAAGAAAACTACAGTGATCATTTCTGTACCCACTGTCAGCATTTGTACTCTGTCCAGAGGAAGATATTGTCATTTCTAGGAGTCTCAGCTGGGAAAGGTTTCGCCACTCTTATGGTCTGAGGTATTGGGGTTTTTGATATGCCCGTGTTCATGCCAACAGCACCCACTCCCTCAGACCTCTCTACAGTTTCTTTGTTGTTGTTCCGCTGTGGAGCCCAAGATCTCACTCTAAGCTCTTCACATATCAGGGCACTCAATCATCCCGATCGCTTTCTGCTGTAGGTGAGCACAGACCCTCAAGAGATAGCAGAGGCAGGGCTAAGGGGCAAAGCATCCTCTATTGACCAGCGACACTTTCCCCTGAATGTTTGCTCCTATCTATCCAAAACCAGCCTTACTGGTAGAATGTTCCTAGAGACACTGGGCAGGCTGCTGGCGCTCTGCTCCCTCATTCTTTGGGGATCTTGTGCCTTTTACTGTTAGAACCTCATCATTTATTCTGGTTCACCCTTTGGCTCTTTATATAGAAAGAAGTGCCATTTGCATGTGTTCTCTGGGTGTCAGTTGACATTACAGTGCTCATGGTTTATAGAATACAGGGTGGGAATTGAGGGGGTTTGGAAGCTAGCAGAAGTCAGGTTTCCAGATTCTTATGGAAACCTAACCTGTTCTCAACTCCCCACTAAGATCTGTAAGATGGGAAGGTTGTTGCAAGAGAACTGTGAAAGAACAAAGCTTTGATAAGGACTGAGGAGATGAGTAACTTGGTGAGGGCTGACTTGGATGCCAAACGCTATAGTGACTGGCACAGCAATTTAACTGAGACCTTTGGGGTTAGCCTTTCTAGGAGGGCAGATCATTGGCATCTCTGCTAGTCAGTTTATTTGTAGTATAGCCTGATAAGCATTACTTGCATTGCTTTTAGGTTCTAACTTGCCTAACAAAGGTGTGTGTGTCCCCAGAGAAGCCCCTAACAAGGTCCCCAGCATGGCACTGTTTCTAAGTTTTGGAGCTAATATACCATTCAGCTTTAAGAATGTCTGCTGTCAAGTGGGGCACTTATTGAAACTTAGATGAATAAGAAATGAGTGGACAGCTGAGCAAAACATCTATTTACTGGTGGACACATTTCTTAAGATCAGACCTATGGAAGAAATTTTATGATAAAAACGTAGATGTGACTAATGAAAATGTTAAAATTGGTGTATATTGAGGCAATTAAACAAAGAAAGGGAACAATACAGAGGGAAACTGTATTGTTATAAAATGTTATAAATTGAGGTACCAGGGAGGGTGATACATGCTTTTAATTCCAGTATTCTACAGGTAGAGTCAGGCAGATTTCTATGAGTTCCAGGCCAGCCTGGTCTATCTAGCGAGTTCCAGGCCACCTAGAGCAATATATAGTAAGACCTATCTCAAAAATCAATAACGAACAAAAATATGAAGCTGTTAGACCAATACCAAATGGCATAGATATTTGCCATAAATACAAATTTCATATGGAAGAATAGTACTTTTTAAAGATTTTTATTGTTCTTCTGAGCCAAGGATTCTCTTGGTATCCCAGAGAGTCCTTTGAGCTTGGATTCCTGCTGCCTTAGACTTCTGAGTATTACCATGTCTCGCCATGGGAAAAAAATTAACTATGTGAAAATATTCCACCCTGCTTTTTATTAAAATGTAAATTAAGATAGTAATGACTAAAAAGATATTACTGGTTGGACTGTTGGCAACACCTAGTATACATGGGGAATTTGTACAGTTGTGTGATATTTCGATGAAAGTCTGTCAATAGCTATAGGATATGAATAAACCTATGGCTCTGATCTCATTCCTAAGAACGTATCTGCAGAAACATGGTTAACAAAAATGCATGCAGGGAATGTGTTCATTGTAGCAGTGTTTGTAATAATGAAAAATAATCAAGAGAAAGAATTAAGTTGCATTATCTATAGAAGATGTGAATGGCTCACACAGAGCCCTTTAAATATGTATTTATTATGATGTTTTACATTATAATTATTGGCTATATTCCTCTAAGCTGAGAGTTTTTAAAATGCAAAGACCCTCCTTTTATGTCTCTTTGAGGTATCTGGAATAGTGCATGAATCCTAATATGTACCTTGATAAATGCTTGCTGAATAAGTGCGTGAGTAAATAGAACTATGAAAACAGGGGTTTGCTTTTGTTTTGCAAAATAAATGAACAGATCAGAACATAAAATTGCAGACACCAGGATGTAATCATGTGAAATAGATCTATATGCATTCGATCCAGGATTGAAAGGAAACAAGAATTGAAAACAGCCTTGTCATAGAAAATGGTTTTCCTTTACTGTCATAACAATGTTTTAAGAACATACGTCAAGAACAAGACACATTGAGAAATACTGAACACTTTTGCTTGTCAGTTGTGAGGAAAGGGACCATTGGAGAGGAACAATTGCTGCACTTGTGATGGGACTCACCTAAAGGACACAAGCCATCAACCCCCACCTGCAATACTTTTTCTGCTTATTTGCAGCTGAATTCTAGACTGCACTTGCTTTTCCCTCCATCAGGAAAAAAGGGGAGAAAGCAGAGTCTGAAGGCTAGTTTTTTAATATATATTTTTTTCAAAATCATATGAAAACCTCTATTTTTTTAGTTGATTTGAGATCTAACAGATTTGTTTTTGTTTTTGTTTTTGTTTTTACCATTATTAGTGTATAAAGATCTGCCCTTTTCTCTAATGATGAATGTTGTAATATAGACTTATAGGCATCCCTTCTATGATCCTACTAGACTAGACTGAAAAGTGTTCTGAGTAAACAAAATCTTTTAAGTCATAGGTACAGATGAAGGTAAGAAAACAAAAGCTTTGCGATACCGTTGAATCAACCAATCTGTTAATGATCATATAACACAATGTGGCTGGAGAGATGGCTCAGTGGTTGAGAGCACTGACTGCTCTTCCAGAGGACCTGGGTTCAATTCCCAGCACCCACATGGTGGCTCACAACCATCCCTAACTCCTGTCCCAAGGGATCTAGTGCACTTTTCTGGCCTCCAAGGACACTAAGCATGCATAGCTATGTGTGAAGACAAAACATCCATCCATATAAATAAATAAATAAAATTAATATTTAAAAGTATAACATTTACATGTTACATATTATATCTTTATTGATTGATAGTGTTGAGTTGTATACATGACAATTCACACCTATTTTTTTTTGTCCTTGACAGACCACTCTTAGGATCTTGACCATGTAGTCTAGTTTTTAGAAAACAACCGAGTCACAGAATTTTTAAAATGATGTATATGTATCTTAATATTTAATATTAACTTAAACTATCATAATGAATGTTTATGTTCAATACAATGTTATAATACAGGCTCAAGCCTATATATAATAGTTATTGTATTGTATTCATGTATGTATGTGTGTGTGTGTATATATATATATAATGTGTGTGTGTGTGTGTGTGTGTGTGTGTGTGTGTGTGTGAATGAGTGTGGTCAAGGTCTTTTCCCTAAGTATGGGTTGTTGGTTTGAGCTTCTTGTTTTGTGCATCCATGGTCTATTGTCTATGACTTGCACTGATTTCTTTAAGGTACGTCAGCAACAGTGGAAATGAAACGATGGAAGTATTCTGTCCTCCTGATGTTCTATGGCTCCACAGCCCTGGGTTTTACCCCTAGCTTGGCAGGTGTTTTACTTTAACATTCAATTTGTTACCTTTATTGTTTCTTAGCACTTTCTCTTCACACACCCAGGTTTTTGCACTATGCCACCAAGCACATACCCCTGGTAGGCCTAAAATGTTTAGAAAGAAATAACTGGGCCCTATAGGAGAAACAACAGGTCACAGGTTTGGCAGAAATTGACTACTAGCCTGCAGCCCCCAGCCCTGGTGAAGGAAGGGAGCAAGGGATAGTCCTGGAGTGGGACAGAGTAGAAGTTGTGCTAAAGCACCTCCCATCCCCCTTCTGCCTCCTGACTGGGGGGCATACTCAGTTTGGCTATAAGAAAAAGCCATCATGGAAAATTTAACGGAACCAAACTGCCAATTTGGAAAGAGAGTAGCAAGCTCTAAATTCCTAGATTGAATGACGTTTTTACACCTTCCCCAGCAGATTATGATTTTTAAATAAGTCATTGTGAATATATACTTGGGTCTTTTTGGTTCAGAGTGGAGAAGACAGAGAAATGCTAGTGAGGTTCTCAATGCAGATGAACAAGTATGCCTTGGGGACAAGGTTACCAGGAGCAGAATCTGTCGTCCTCTGGAATTTTCCTTTTGTTTTGTTTGTTTGTTTGTTTGTTTTTGAGGACTGCCTTAGAGCTTCTGTTTTGTTTTGGTTTGGTTTGGTTTGGGGTTTTTCCTGTGTTATCTGGAGTCTAAGGAAGGAGGGCCTTTTCCTCCCTATGTTGAATGAGGTTGGTCTCAACAAATTTCTCAAAGTAGTCACTCGAGTAATGTTCTGATATGTTTGGTTTTATGTCCTTTTCTTGTGATTAATCTTACAGGCATTTCTCAGTGGTCCCCAGGAAGCCAGGCTGATGACTGAGAGATGCTGATTCTGAGTTACAGCTTGACCTGGCTTTGTGGTTTGCAAAGATGATAACTTGCATGTTCAAAAAGTGTGTGCATTCTTCTTCATATGCCCATACAAGGAGATTGGATCCACCAATCTCCCGTTAAAGTTTTCACGGAGGCAGATAAACCTCTGTGTGGGTGGATGGGTGCATCTTCTGCCTTTCACTGTCGCACAAGAGAAGTCAAGTTCAGTGATCTCCTTCACAGCACATACACTAAAGATTGCTGGCATCCATTTAAAAGCTGATCGGCTAACGGGTGATCCAAGCATGCCTTCATTTTCCCCAATTAAAACTGCATTACTTTAGAAGCAAGTTTCTTCTCCTGTTTTATATTTTAGAAGACATGTCAGTAAAAATCTTAGTATTGGAATTTGGTCATCTAACTAGCTCAGGCTGTTCTATAATTGTCTTCTGTTTAACACAGTGGTGAACACATCTGTTTTCCTAGTGTATATACAGGTACTGAAGTATTTATACCATGGTGAGGGATGCTCGGTTTAGAAAGAAAGGTACAATGGATATCATGATACATGTCTGGAACCCCAGAACTTGCTTAGTAGAGGTATGAGGATCAGTGATTCAAGGGCATCCTTAGCTAAGACAGAAACTTTGAGGCAGTGCTAGGCTGTGTGAGACCCTAGGTCAAATAACAGCAAGTATAAAAAGGAAAGGAGTTTCCTCCAGTCCCAGATGCTGTGGGAGCTGTGGATTACTGTGCAGACATGACCAAGTTCAAGAACCACAACACACACCACACACAACCATCCCACAAATGGCACAGAAATGGCACCAAGAAACCCCAATCACAAAGATACAAATCTCTTGAGGGGGTTGACCCCAAGTTCCTGAGGAACATGTGCTTTGCCAAGAAGTACAAGAAAGGCCTGAAGAAGACACAGGCCAACAATGCAAAGGCAGTGAGCGCACGGGCAGAGGCCATCAAGGCCCTTGTGAAGCCTCAGGCCATCAAGCCCAAGATGCCAAAGGGCCCCAGCTGCAAACTCAGCCGTCTGGCTTTCATCGATCACCCCAAGCTTGGGAAGCAGGTTCGAAGCTACAAGGGTCGTAGGCTCTGCCAACCAAAGTCCAAGCTTCACACCAAGGCAGACACCACAGCTCCAGCTAAGGCCCAGGCTTCGGCTCCAGCTCAGGCTCCCAAAGGTGCCCAGGCCCCTGTGAAGGCTCCATAGAGAAGGCTCCTGCCAAAGTGAAGACAGATGGACTGCTGTGACACACCCATCCACACACTATTGCTGGTGACCAGTGTCCTATGCTGTTTACAAATAAACTTGAGACAAGAAAAAAAAGAAAGTAGTTATATTAGCAGCATCAGCATACAGAGCAGGCTACAACTATGTAAAAGAAAGTACTTGTGGTAGATTTGCATAACTATAAAATTTCTTGAATATTTAAATGCTTACATCTTGAGGGAAACTACTTATAGACCCTCAGGGATTCTTTGACCAGAATGTGCACACTGAAACAGACTCAGTCTGGTCATGAGCAGTACAATAAGGACCTAAGACTGTAAAAAGAGTGACAGATGGTGGAATTGACAAATGAACAAGGAAGTGAAAGTCAGAGCTTCTCGTGGAGGGCAAAAGAAATGGTACCCAGGAACAAAGAAAAGCTACAGGATGCCTACACTGAACTTTCAAGGAGCCTTATCATTGAAAGGTTTCTTCGCTGGCCTTTTGCCAAGGCACAGGCAACACCACAGGTGATTTTCTTACGTGGAAAATGTAGCAAGAGAAAACTTGCACTGTCTTGGTTTATCAGAAAGGTTAGCTTACTTGTTCAGTTTCCTCTTTGTTCACATTTCCAAGTTAGAATGATGGTAAGGCCTTATCAGAGTTCTTTAGGAATCTAAATAGTTGTGACTGCTGGGAACAGGAAGACCATGGTGCTCTGCTGAAGGATGCCCCCAGAATCCCTACAACAGTGGTTCTCCACCCTCCTAATGCTGTGGCCCTTTAATATAGTTCCTCGTGTTATCTTGATACCCTGCCATAAATTATGTTATTGCTACTTTATAACTGTAATTTTGCTATGGTTATGAATTATGATGTAAACAAGCTATCTGATGTGTGGTTCCTGTGAAAGGGTCATTTGACTCACAGGTTGAGAATAACTGCTTTACCAGAAACCAAATCTTAGCCCCCTCTTTTGTTTTTCAGTACAGCCAGGAATGGTCCAGGCTAGACTTGGATTTAAGATCCTCTTACCTCCACTCCCTGAATGTTGGCATTCCAAGTATGTCCAGCCATATCTGAGTCCAGAACCCTTTCTCCTCTATTGAAAATCATGGATGTTGCTCTGTCTTGCATAAGCCTTACATAAAGGTTCTATTTAAAACTCTGTTTCCTTGTCAATTATACTATGGATTTATCTTTTAAAGGCTCCTTTTTTTCTATTTTTATTTGCTTTTTTGTCTTCTTTTTTATTGGATAATTTATGTATTTACACTCCAATGTTATCCCCTTTTCTGGTTACCCCCTTTCCCCTCCCCTCCCTCTGATTCTATGAGAATACCCCTCTCCCACCTACCCAGTTCCATTTCAACATCCTGGCATTCCCCTACACTGGAGAAATGAGCCTTCACAGGACCAAGGACTTCTTCTCCTATTGATGCCAGACAAGGCCATTTTCTGCTACTAATGGGGCTGGATCCATGGGTCCCTCAATGTGTACTCTTTGGTTGGTGGTTTAGTCTCTGGGAGCTCTGGGGGTTCTGGGTGGTTGATATTGTTGTTCTTCCTACGAGGTTACAAATCCCTCAGCTCCGTCAGTCCTTTCTCTAACTCCTTTACTGGGGGTCCCTGTGCTCAGCCTGATGTTTGGCTGCAAGCATTCTCCTCTATATCAGTAAGGCTCTGGCAGAACCTCTCAGGAGACATCCATATTAGGTCCCTGTTAGCAAGCACCTCTTGGCATCAGCAATAGTGTCTGGGTTTGGTGGCTGCATGTGGGATGGATCCCTGGGTGGGGCAGTCTCTGAATGACCTTTCCTTCAGTCTCTGCTTCAATACAGCAAACCAGTAGCCAACATCAAACTAAATGGTGAGAAACTTGAAGGAGCCCCACTAAAATCAGAGACTAGACAAAACTGTCCACTTTCTTCCTACCTATTCAATATAGACTTGAAGTCCTAGCCAGAGCAAGTAGACAACGAAAGGAGGTCAAAGGAATACAAATTGGAAAGGAAGAAGTGAAAATATTACTACTTGAAGATGATATGATAGTGTACTTAAGTGCCCCCAAAATTCCACCAGAGAACTCCTAAACCTGATACACAACTTCAGCAAAGTGGCTGGATATAAAATTAACTCAAAGAAACCAGTAGCCTTCTTCTATCCAAAGGACAAACAGGCTAGAAAGAAATTAGAGAATCGACACCCTTCAAAATAGTCACAAATAATACAACATATGTTGGTGTAGCTCTAACCAAGCAAGTGAAAGATCTGTATGACAAGAACTTGAAGTCTCTGAAGAAAGAAATTGAAGATCTCTGAAGTTTGAAAGGTCTCCCATGCCCATGGATAGGCAGGATTAATATAGTAAAAATGGCCACCTTGCCAAAACCAATCTACAGATTTAATGCAATCCCCATCAGAATTCCAACTCCTTAATAGAGTTAGAAAGAACAGTTTGCAAATTCATTTAGAATAACAAAAAGTACAGGATATGGAAAACTCTTCTCAACAATAAAAGAACTTCTAGGGGAATCACCATCCCTGACCTCAAGCTGTATATGAGCAATTGTGATAAAAAACCTCATGGTGCTGGTACAGAGACAGGCACGTAGATCAGCGGAACAGAATCAAAGACCCAGAAATGAACCTCACACACATGGTCACTTGATCTTTGACAAAGGAGCTAAAACCATCCAGTGGAAAAAAGACAGCCTCTTCAACAAATAGTGTTGGTTCAACTGGCAGTCAGAATGTAAGACAAAGGACATTATCAATAGGACAAAACAGCAACCCACAGATTGGGAAAAAAACTTTACCAATCCTACATCTGATAGAGGGCTAATATCCAATATACACAAAGAACTCAAGAAGTTAGACTCCAGAGAACCAAATGGCCCTTTCTTTTTAAATAGGCTTTCTCCAAAGGAAAGGGGGAAGGAATGAGAATGAACATTCCTGCAGGTATGGACTCTTTTAAAAGTCTACCTAGAAAGATGTCAATTTCACTGGAATTAGGGGAAATTATTGACAAGGAATTCAGTACTTAGAAAATGCTTATTCTACAGAGACAGTTATCTAGAAGAACTACAATGGAAAACAGTGTATATGTCTGAATGTTCTGGAAGTGGCCAATTTAAATATTTCTTCATTAATTCCACTGATAGTAAAATGTCTTCTCAGGCTGGAGAAAGCTAGTCTCACAAACATTAAAGGCTAGGCTCACAACCAGAAATATAAGAAAAATGTCTTCTCTAGAAACAAAGTTTATTTTTATACACTGTTCATGGAATTAAACTATGCCATTGTGTATTTATATGAAGTTGTAGAACAATTAAAACCAATCAAAAGTGCTTGAGACAGGATTAATGATTGACATGGAAAAGGGCACGTAGGAATTTTCTGAAGTAATAAGATATCCTGTTTATAGAGATGTAGCTTTCAAAGCTGACCTAAGATTTGTAAATTATATCGTATCTTTAAAGAAACGTGATAGTCTTTTATTTTTCTGATATTGTACCATTTTGCAAAATACTTTCAACTCCCTTCCCTAGGTAGGAAACAACACTACTGGCGAAATTTCCATGTAATTACTTCTGGGGAAGTGTGTGTTTGTGCATGTGTGCATGCCTGTGGGTATGTGTGTCCAGAGCAGGATGTCAGATGTCATGTTCTATTACTCTGCACCTTACTGCTGTGGGGCAGTCTCTTTCAGAATTAGAAGCTTAGAGTGTGTTGGGAGTTCTTGGGACCCTGCTGTCTCCTCCCTAAAATGCTGGGCTTACAGTTATGTGGAACTGTGCCTGGCTTCTTACTTGGGTGGTAGAGATTCTAGCATCGGTTCTCATTGATTGTAGAGCAAGCACTCATACCTCCTGAGTCATCAACCTAGACCCTATTTTTGAGAAAAAAAATTGAGGAAGGTTCTGGAAATGTTAAAGTATAAGCCTTAGAGTTTTATATGCCTGTTATTTTCTGTCCCCCTGCCTCCCTCCCTCCCTTCCTTTCTCTTTCATTCTTCCTTCCTTCCTTCCCTTATTCCTTCCTTCCTTCCTTCCTTCCTTCCTTCCTCCCTTTCTTTCTTTCTCTCTCTCTGTTTCTTTCTTTCTTTCTTTCTTTCTCTCTGTTTCTTTCTTTTTTCTTCTCTCTCTTTCTCTCTTTTTTCTCTCTCTTTCTCTCTCTCTTTCTTTCTCTCTCTGTTTCTTTTTATTTCTTTCTTTCTCTTTCTCTCTCTTTATTTCTTTCTCTTTCTTTCTCTCTTTCTCTTTCTTTCTTTCTTTGTCTCTCTCTTTCTCTCTTTTTTCTCTCTTTCTTTCTCTCTGTTTCTTTTTCTTTTTTATCTCTTTTTTCTTTCTCTTTCTTTCTTTCTTTCTCTCTTTTTTCTCTCTCTTTCTTTCTTTCTCTCTGTTTCTTTTTCTTTCTTTCTCTATCTCTTTTTTCTTTCTCTTTCTTTTTTTCTCTCTGTTTCTTTTTCTTTCTTTCTTTCTCTCTCTCTTTTTCTCTGTCTCTCTTTCTTTCTCTCTGTTTCTTTTTCTTTCTTTCTCTATCTCTTTTTTCTTTCTCTCTCTTTCTTTCTCTCTCTTTCTCTTTCTTTCTTTCTTTCTCTCTGTTTCTTTTTCTTTCTCTATCTCTTTTTTCTTTCTTTCTCCCTCTCTTTCTTTCTCTCTCTTTCTCTTTCTTTCTTTCTTTCTCTCTGTGTTTCTTTTTCTTTCTTTCTCTATCTCTTTTTTCTTTCTTTCTCTTTCTCTTTCTTTTTCTCTCTTTTTTTTCTTTCTCTCTCTCCCTCCCTCTCTCTCAATCTCTCTCTCTCTCTCTCTCTCTCTCTCTCTCTCTCTCTCTCTCTCTCTCTCCCTCCCTCCCTCCCTCCCTCCCTCCCTCCCTCCCTCCCCCCCCCCTCTTTCAGAAAACTGCCCTTGTCTGCATAGCTGAGGGTGAGTGTTAAAATCACTCTGTTGTGTCCTCAGCTTCCTGTAGGGCTAAAATAGAGACCGTACTTCCTTGAGCCCTGAACCCATTAAAAGCTATTTCTTGTAAAGGCATGGGAATTCTGCTGTGATAGAAACTGCTCAGCCTTTCTCAAACAGCACTATTAAACTTCTTTGATCCTAGCTATGAGCCATTGATTGGTAAGGTTTGCTTTGGGGCACAGTAGTGGGGCCTCAAGTTAGCCACATTGGCATAAGAAGGGACCCCTAGGGTTTGTTTTTAACCTAGACCCAGGAGCTACAGAAAAATGATGATCAGTTGGGATTGGATGGACATAGGAAGAAGGTGGGCATCTCCTTTCCTTCCTTACTGTGAGGAGAAGCTGTAAACCTTTGGCAACACCTATAGTCTATACTTTATTGCAAGGGTACACACTTCCTTTGCTGTGTTCAAATCCAGAAGCATCAATACAGGCCATCTTAATTTATAAGCAGAAGGTGTGCAAGCTGTATGGGATCTCCTCTTTTCTTCCAGAAATGTTTCCATGATGAGTATGTATGTGCTCGTATATCGGAATGCTTGGGTTTGAATATGATGGCCAGAGGTATCTTCCTTAATCACTTTCTACCTTATTTTATGAGACAGAGTTCATCAATTCAACTAGAGAATCTGATCAGCAAACTCCAAAGATCCTCTTCTCTCTGATTCCTTAGCCTGGGATTACTTACTGGTTTGAATTACAATGTTTGAGTTTCAGTTTACATGGGTACTGGGTCCAATACAAGCCCTGTTTGCATTTCAAGCACTTTACCTATGGGGCCATTTCTTAAACTCTGGGATGGGGTCTTTATCTGCTTTGATCACTCATGAATCTATCCTATGGACGTACAGCAGTACAGGATAACTGTTGAGTAAATCTTGACATCAGTAGAATAGTAACACAGACTTGGTGTTGCAGGACCTGACAAGGAACGATGATAACATAATCAGGATCTCTTGTTCCTTTCTGCTCCTCATAGGAAGGAGCCCTACCCTCCAGACAGACAGACAGACACTCCTCTTTTTTTATGAGGCAATCAAGAATTGATAGGCTGTCATAGAGGATCTCTTTTAATGATTTGCCTATCATGAATGTGTTGGCACTGTGCTTACTAGGGAGATCATCATTCTGGGCTTCAGTGCCTTTGTCTTTATGTAGGAAATTTAACTAGTTGATCTCAGAAGACAGCTAGTGTGACTATAAGGATAGTATTTTTTCCTCTCTACAGGCTCAGTCTTGAGACTAAAGTAGCAGATTGTAGGAAGAAATTGTATTACATAGCTCTTAGTGGTTCTGGTAGCAGGCTTTCCCCCAGGAAGCACTCAGGTCACAAAGAAACACCCCTTTTGTCCATAGAAGCTGCAATTGGAAGAGTATCCCCCAGGTGATGAGCAATGGTTTTATTGTCAACCCTTCCATTTGCTGTGTAGCTAATGATATACCTCTGTTATATTCCCACAGGCTCCTAGGCTGTACACTGACAGTGATACTGGCATCTGGGGGTGTGGTGGGATGAAGATACCTTTGTTTTCTTAGTAGGCAGCTGCTGATCCTACAAATCAGGAGTTCTTTCCTGGAATCTCACACTAGAGTGCTTATTGGGAACAGGAATATTTCAGACATCATCAGACTGAATAGATGGAGTTGGTTCAGCCTCCCTCTGCTGACAGTAATTGTGCCACAGATCACTCAGTTGTAGATCCTGCCCTTGGTTTTCCCCTTGCCCTGTGACTCCAGAGAGGAAGGAGGAGTCTTACTGGACTTTATTTAGGGCTAGCATAAGGACCCCATGCTACATATCCTGTGAGTGTTGATAAGCAGACTCATTGAATCCTTCGAACTTTCTTAATTAATCCTGTCAAAATCCTCTTGAAGGAGTATTGTGCATCAATTCAGTTAGCATAGAAACATTCAAATGTTAATCAGTTGAAAGGATGTTAAATACAGTGAATTGATACTGAATAGTCATCATGGCAGTCATACCTAGATGCTGTTATGTTCTTCCCTTAAGATTTTGTGGTCATTCAAATGTAATCACTACTTCACAAATCTGTACCCCAATCTTAGCTACTGTTTCCAATTTCTTAATGGCCAATCTTAATTTTGACTTATCTTTTCTCAAATCTGTCTTTTACCATTCCAGATATAAGTGAGCTCAACTTGATGTAACAAGTCTGAGTAGTGCTAATTCATTTCTCTATTCTGCATTGCTAGCCTTAGTCTTTACTCACACCTTATCTTGTCACTTTCTTTAGGAAAAAACCTGGGACTTATCATATATAATTCTGCAGTCCCCCATTCTAGCAAAGAACTATAATATATATACAGTGACAAAGGTCATACTTAAATATGGCATGTGAGATAAATTACCAGGTCAGTTACATAGATATGAAAGGGGGAGTTTAATTTGGCAGAAGAAAATGAATGAGTTCACGTAACTGCCACGTTTTAGGGTAGAGTTTGAACTGGGCTTGAGTTTTAACTTTCTTTTTTATTTGTTTGAATTATCTAAGTTCTTACATTGTATTTGTTGGTGTGCACTGGTAGTACATACATATAGGAAATCTTTAAAGGTTCTAACTCTTTTTTTTTCTAACATCCCATGTGTTTTTGGTAATCTCACACTTGCTTGCCCTCAAAAGGACTTTATTTTTATTTCCAGAAAGCCAACTAAATATTCAGACATCTACTTTGCTGTTGGTAAACTGCTCCATCTCAAATCCTTTAAACAACTAACTTCTCTTTCCCCATTTCACTTGCCCCCAGCTAGTTGGTCAAGACCACTCCATACCTCAAAACTGAACACACATTGTTCTTATTACTTTCCTGGTCTAGCTCCCATTTCCTCCTCAGTTGTCTGCAGCCTTCTAAGCACCTGATATTCCAGTCCTTTCCCCACATTCCTGGAGGAACCTACAAAAAATCTCTCTACCATCCCAAGTTCTCAGCTCAGGGTTTTCTTTTTTTTTTTTTTTTTAATTGAAAATAGTTTCTATTCTCAATTGCCTAGTTTTGGTTATCTTGGGAAACCTTCCTTCCCTTCTCTCCCCCTTCCACATTCTTTGTCTTTCTCCCCCACTATTCCTCTTTGTTTTAGTTGCTCACTTGAAGTACTGAGAGTGTTACTTAGACCTTGTAGCTGTTAGAAAAGTACTTGTCTAAGGCGCCATATTTTCAGCCATTGGATTTAGCTGGGTAACCCATGCTGGCCTCACAGGTACTGTTTATCTTCTTTGTTGTGGAATTACAGATGCTTGTGATCATGCCTAATTATATTCACAGGGTTTTTTTTAAATAATGGTTTTCATAAAACAAAACACATAAACTTATGTAGTGACTCTGGTGAAGTACACATCAAACCAAAACAAATTTTGATACAGGGATCTATGCAATAGTGTCTTAATACATTAAATAAGCAATGTTTCCCAGCAGGTACATTTCAAAGTACCAATGAACACAAATGATATTTTGAGGTATAACATCTGTGATGTAATAGGAAATATTCATGGCTTATTCTATGATAAGTCACTAGCACAACTAATACTGGTATGCTGCCTACATTCATAATGAAAAAAATGCCAAGTTTAGTTAACTAAAATGAAGTGTTAATTCTTGTCATTTGTGTTGGATTCCAGGTTAACTCCCCTTACTTCTCTGAATCATAAGACCATGTGGCCTGCTTTCTGTTTTCCCGGTAATTTTAAAGCAGTTCTACTCTGTGCCATGTAAGTAGGAAACATGTCTAACCTGATCTTGTACCTATGTTCTCCTTATGCAGGTAGAAGAAGGATGGTGGGAAGGAGTACTCAATGGAAAGACTGGGATGTTTCCTTCCAACTTCATCAAGGAGCTGTCAGGGGAGTCGGATGAGCTTGGCATTTCCCAGGATGAGCAGCTTTCCAAGTCAAGTAAGGATGTCTACCATACTGGACAGGAAAGGGAAGAGACCAAGGGGTCTGCCATAGCCTCCCTTATATACTGTGGTTCTATGCCAAAGGGGTATTATAAAAGCTCATGAGTATTTTGTTGGCTATTGCACCTTAGCCCACTATGATTTAGTAAGTCTATCACTGTATAGACATGACCTATAGCTATATATTCTATGTGTCTCTAGATAAGTGGGCACCAGCTCTCAGTCATGGTAGTACTGGCTCATGGGTGGCACATATGGTTGTGCTTTCATATACTTCTAGAATGTCTTTTCCCAGTGAGTTTGCAATTATTTTTTAATAAACACAATGAGATGATCAGTGTTCCCCAATGTCCTCTGAAGAACTTAGGAGAAAACTAACAATTATTGGTGGCAAAGTACTGTTTATAAGATAAATGCATGCCAGTTCCATTGAATGTATTCTAGGACAGTCCAGCCTCACCTTGGATGAGGAAGTGGTTCCCTTTTGTAATGGTGAGACCGAACTTCAGGTCTTTTTTTCTCTAGGGCCTGAAGGTTTCCTTCCAGCTTCTCTGCTGCCCTTTCCAGCTCATGGAGCAAAAGGTCAGGACCGGGAAGCTCTGTTCTCCCAGTCACTAACCCAACTTCCCATGTGGGCGTCTGTGTTTATCTTGTGCTGTGTTGAGCCAAGGTCATGGGCATGAATGTTGCAGGAGATTCAGCTATGTTGTTAATAGTGTGATGCTACTTGGTGACTTTCTTTTCTGACAAGAGAAGGACAACCAGTCTTACCAAAACAATTCTCTTCACTTTCCATTTTGAAAATTTTAATTTAAACAGTATTCTTATATTAGCTTGCTATTCCTTTAATTCAACCAGTAGTTTAATTGGACAAATGCTTGATTTGGAAGTTGAAGCCATTTCCAGATAAGTACTTAGGTGACATTTTTTGTTGGTGTATGGGGGGGGGGTGTCTCAGCAGTGGCTTTGGGCTGTATTCCCAGCCACACATAGAAGCAACTGTACTGGCTGGCTGATTCAGTGGCTGCAGCAGGATCCCTTCCTCCCACTAATAAAACTCGAGCATCCCCTGCTCCAGATTCCATTCAGTCCTCAAGTCTTGGATGTGAAGGGTTGAGATGGCTGTTCAGAACAAGTGAAGTACCGAGGAACTCCTGTCACTTCCTATGAGTTGGGACAAGTGTCTTTCCACTAATGTGGCCAGCTCAATCAGTAGAGCAGTAAAAACCTTTTTTGCTCCTTCCCACAATCCATAGTAGAATATTAACTACTTTGGAATCTTCTTTTAGACACTAGGATCATATCATGCCCGGTAACAAGGTCCTACATGAATAATACTGTATCTCTGGAACACTGTGAATTAAATGTTTCTCTTGCTTATTTGTTTTTAGGGGGAATTTTTTTTGGTGGAGGGCTATCATAACTTTATTTTCATGAGGAAATGAAATCTAAGTTCCAACAGCAATAGCATACATAAACCTCACATAGGAAGGTCTGCAGTAAATGGTAGCTCTCATTGCTAAGATACACTTGGGACATGACCAGTTAGTGTTCAAACATTTGTTTTCTCATTGCTACCAGGGCCGCTAAAGCATCATGTTTATGTTTTAAAATTACTTTGCAATTCCTTTACTAAGGCAGAGAGGGAGATTGGAGATTGCTCTTGGAGAAGCTCTTGACCTCTTGACGGTTACCTGATCTTAGCTATATAGTCTGAGAAATGAAGAGTTTCAAGCGAGTACATCCCATAGTTTTGGGAACTATGGAAACAAACTATACCATGGGATGGTCTTCTCAATCATTTGGCTGTCCTTTACCTACCCCTCATACAAACTCACTTACTAGACATCTGTTTTAGAATAAACTGTCCACTGGTTTCTGTAGCTGTGTTGAGTCCAGCTGTCCATTGCTACGAGGGTTCAAGGTCCCTGGAGAAGTATGTTTTTCTAACAAGGATGGATATTTCTGATAAACCCAAAACAGAACAAATATTGTGTCAGTTGTAATCCTCCTCAATGTACAGTTAAAAAAAAAACAAAACAAGGCCCAATATGACCCTATCTTCTTGCTTGTATTTGTCCATTCCCTTCATCTTCTCTTTTATTTCCTTCTAGTCTTCAATAATTAAACCTCTGTTGAGCTCCTGTAGTTACTAAGAAGGCATACATATCCACAGAAGCTGAGGAAACTTCCCTAGGAGCTGACATTTGAGAGTAGGGTACAAAGGCCAGTGCCATGGAGAGGTGGGAGAATAATAGTTATTAGGGCTTCATAGAAGAGTAGATGTGAGAATGTCTTTGCTCCTTTGTGAATTGTAACCATGCCCTGAAAGAGAGAAGTAGCATCTTTTAGTGTTATGGTAGTGTTTTCAGTACCGGTCTACACTTGTGATTTGCTTCATCATATGTATGTATAACCCGATTACATTGCTGCACACATTATGTATATGATGGGATGCATCAAGTTGGACCTTTGATTCTAGAATGATCTGATTATTCTCTTCACAAGAGAATCATGTTAGGACTTTGGATATGCTTTACCTTTTTTGGGAAAAAAAACTTTTTTTGTTTTGAAGCAATTAAGATTCATAGAAAGTTGTAAAAATAAGCATGAACTATATAGGGAAGAATCCATGTGTACCTTCATCCACGTTTCCCCAGTGATTATATCTCCTATAGTTAGAGTAAATGCATATTTGTTTCTGTCCTACAGTTGAAAGATACTAAGTATAGTTAGTGTACAGACAGCTTCTAGCTTTTCTCTGCTATGAGCCAAAATGTACTTAATCAGAGTCTTTGCTTGACCAGCCCACTTAATACTCTTTGCAAAATTTCCATAATGGTCGCTTAATTAATACATGGCTTTGGGGCTAAGTGAAATCCTAATCTTTCTACCATATTGGTAATTATTAGAGATTACAGTGATATCATATAAATATCCTTTAAAGAGCTACCAGACATTAGGGTGAGGATTTTCCATTGTGACTAGAGCTAAAATTTACAACCTAATTATGGAGAGAGCATTGGGTCCAATGAATTTCTATACATCTTTGCTTCGCACATGGATTCAAACACCGCTCCCTTTGAACACACACATTCTTATTTGTATACTTTGCAAATAATACTAGAGCTATAACATTTGTATATTAATATATACCTTTGATAGAGGAAGCATTGGTGGTTTACTTAAAAACAAGTATTCCATTGACTACGTGTCCCAAAGTAGGCATTTAATAAATTCTTCCCTAGCTCATTATTGCTGCAAGGAGGCATTTTTATCTTGAATGACAGGTAAAAATTGACAGAACTTGATTTTCATGCACTTTTGCAGATGACATTTGGTTCACAGATCCTTTGTTCAGGGCAGTCTGTTCTGTCACAGACAGAGATTTAACAGTCATATGGGTTTGTCCACAGTTAAGTGGTAGCAGAAACTTTCTGCATATTTCAATTTGGAAACATTATTTTCCATCCTTGGAACTTGGGACATCTTATATTTGTTTTCAAAAAAGATTTTTATAAGTCCTTAGTTACAGATGATTTCAAATATTGGTAAGAGAACAGTTTAATGAATCCACATGTACCTGTTCTCAACTTATGGCTAATTTATGGTTCTACACATTCTTAAAGAAAATTCTAGGTATTATATAATTCACTGATAAGTATTTCAATATGTATCGATAAAAGGGTTTCTTAAAGAACCATTACGAGACCCACACAAAATGTACAATGATTTCTTAAACAATTAAACATGTGTTCAGTGCCCACCTTCCTCTAATAAACAACATACACAGTGATGAGGTGACATGTTTCAAATTTCTCTGACTCTACCCTCCTTCATAGGCCCTTCTTCTGTGCAATGTATTTGCTAAGGAAGCTAAGTTTGTTTTTCTATTACTATCTCATTGTCCAGTTTGTGACAGTTCTACCACTTTTGTAACATTTAATCTCCCTTTTTGTAAATTGTTGTTAATTAAATCTGGGAACGTGAGCTGATTAAGATGTGTGTGCGTGTGCATGTATGTGTGTATGTGTGTGTTACATCTTTTTAGGTGGTACTAGATGCTCCACCTTGAAACTCATAATGTCTGGCTATCTTCCCTTTTAAACTTAGCTGTCATTATTAGCCAGACAGGGCTTACAGATTGGTGCCAAACAAGAATGAAATGGGCTCCCACATATCACGTTAATAAATACACATACAAAGGTGTTTAATAAAATCAGATGTTCAAAAACAGAACACAGAAATGTTTGCATCAACAGCATAACAGTCTTATGATACTATGGGTAGGCAGAAATCTTCCTGTCAGTCAGCCTGCTGTCAGACAACAACAGGAATGCCCGGTGTAATGACATTTCAGCTGTTCCCTGGCTTATGCATTAGGAGACCAAAATGACACCACCATTATACAAACAGATCAGCTTCTTGTGGAACATCTGGCAAATTTCAAGTCTGACTAAAGTTGGGTTTGTTCTTACCACAATCATAGATGTTGATTAATTGTCTTTTTATATATAATTATACATATGTTCCCATCGACTAAATAATGTGAAATGGAGCTAATCAGAAAATGTTTTCATCACACATTATCCTGACTCTGTAGGATTTATTTGGATTTAGTGATGACAAATTTTGTATCTGATGATGGTCCCATTTCAGTATGTATTTGCCTCATCTTTTTAATATATATATATTAATATTACATTTTAAACATTTTTGATGCTGCTTAATTTCAAATAAGGGTTGTAAAAGTATAATTATTACTTTTTTAAATCCTTGGGCTGGAGATGTAACTGAGTTCTTTTAGATTGCTGGCTAAGCATGCATGAAGTTCTGGATTTGACCCCCAGCACTGAATAAGTTAGGTATGTTGGCACAACTCTGTACTCCTAGTGTTGTGGGAGTGAATACAGAAATATTAGAACTTCAAGGCCATCCTCAAGCATATTAGATAGCCTAAGGCCAGCCTGAGATAGATGACACCCTGACTCAAAGACAGCTCTACAGCTACAGGAATATCTTCAATTAGTTTTCATAATCGTCTGAGTGGGAAAAGGTTGTATTTTTATATGTAACTACAATTTTCCATTTGTATTGATGCTCTTATTTTTTTGAATTTCTTCTTTAAAAGGTTTAGATTGTGATACTTTGGTGACATGGCAAGCTAAGAAACAACACTTTGGTGATACCAACGTATCTTGAAACACTCCTTTCTATAACATCACTAGACCTCTTTCTGTTTCAGATTTTTTTCTTTTTTAGTATTTTTTTTTAACTATTTAGTATTTTTATTCTTCTTCAGTATTCTTTTTTAGTAGCACTGTTTTATTGCGTTCTATTGGCAGTAAAGGGCAGTTAACCAATTGACTCATAGATAAAACAGAATTTCAGGCAAAGTTAGAAGCTAACATAAACACAAGTTTTATGTCTAAATTTAAAAACCTGTCACCTCTATAGTGCTTGCTGCCTCCAAGAACTAATATTTAATGGTCATAGCACAATAGTAACCTGCAGCGAGGTAAACACTGCACATATACATAAGCTTTCTGATTGCCTGTCTCCCTGTAAGACTTTGCCCAGCCCTATCCCAGGCTACCTCTCTATTGTCTTACTCCTGGTAGGCAGGGGAGACTTTTCAGATAGGCTTGGCAGACAATGCAGATACCAGGACAATGGTCTGTCTCCCACTGGGATTTTCAGACTTGCTTCTGGGGCAGAGCATATGAAAGCTGTGCTGTTCTCAGGAACATCTCTGGAACATTGACTTTTTGCTTTTATATTTCCATTTTGCTGACACTGAGAAGACTGGTTATTCATTTGTAGAGGGCCTGTTCTCACAGCAACAGCTCTGCTTCAGGAGTATTGGGGACATCCTTGGAGTAAAAATATGCTCAAATAAAAACGAGCTGTTTGCTGGCTCCGATTTGGGCATGGAGAGCAGAGAGTCTAAGAAGCAGGTTTGCAAAACTCTGCTGCTTCTCTAAGTTGTTCTTATACAGACAGTGAATTCTTTTGAGACATGGTGTTACATTGCTTCTGAAGACCTAGAATTCAATATGTAGTCCAAGCTTGTTTCTAGGACTCTCTTGCCTCAGCTTCCTGATCGGCTGAGGTTGCTTATACATACCACTTGAGCCTACCCGTAAGTAGTGACTTGAATGCCTAACTTACTTTGTTGTTGTTGTTCTAGTTGGCTCTAGCCCTAAGCCCACAGTGATAAATTTCCAAATCAGGGCATATTCCCATTCCTGTTACACATGGGAATGACAGTACTCCATTCATTTAGAATCATGTAATCATTCATATTTGGTGTCATGAATTGGAATCGACAAGGCCTAGGCAGTTACCCTGTTGGGCTTCCTATTGTGATGGTAGAGAGTTTCTAAGGGGTGAAAGGAGTTACTCGTTCCTCATTCAGTTACCTTCCCTGTTTCTAAACCTAGCTCCATTGTACCTTTCAATTAACAAGGAAAGGCTAACTCGTGAGCTGTAACAGAACTTAGTTCTTTTGATAATACATTTACCAACTGAGATTATTTCTCAAATTATTTTACCATCTTGTGATATTGTCTGTGCCGCATGTGTTATGTGTGTGTCTGTGTATGTGCGTGCGTGCGCATGTGTGTTGGGAAGGTGGGTGGGTATGTGTATACTTAAACTGGAACAATATGTGCGTTTGGGCTCTTCTGATCCAGTGAGATTTTGGCTTAAGTGACATGTTTAGTCCTATGTATGATATTGTATCAAAATAAGATATTTGAAGCTGGATGAGTCCTCTGTCCTCAACACTTATGTACAGACTCATTATTGACACAGCAAAACCTCAATTAAGATGTTTCAAGAACAGTTTGGTTTTTGTAATATTCGTAGTGCTAACACAAAGCATCCCCTCACGCTGGTATTGGTTTCATATCTCATTACTAAAATATTCCCTGTAGTTTGTCATACCTAGGGCCTTATGAGTGCTTAGCAAGTAATCTACTACTGAGTCACACCCTGAGCCCAGTAAATTTTCTGAGGAGGATTCCTTGCTGTGTTTAGAATACTGGGGCTTGAATATCAGTGTTTACTATGTGTGGCTCTAGGAAAAAAATGACAGAGGCGCCAGATCTGTTAGGTCCCACTCTCCAAAGAGAAGACGGTGCTTGCCCGGTTGAGTTAGTGGAATAATCCTATGAATTGGATTCTTTATTATTAATTGAGGTTTTCCTACTCTTAAGTTACAATGTGAAATGGCTTTCAGGTTTTTAACTGGGCATAACATCCATGTCAGTCATTTGAGAAACAAACAACAAGTCTGGGTATTTCTTGCCATTGTAGTTACATGGGGACTTTGGGCTCATTCTGTAACATTCTTAAGCTCTACCTAATGGTCTTTAATTAATTGCATGGATGAAGCTCTTGCAGCGAGTCATTGAAGGCAAGTTCAGTTAAAGACTCTTCCTTTTCCTTCTTTTGCCATCATTTGCTCCCCTCCGTTCCCTCTCTTGTTTTTTTTTTCTCTCCCCCTCTCTTCTCTCATTCACTGTCAGGAAAGACTACCTTTGAAGGGACAATTCTGTACCGAGCTGCACCGGGAAAGACGGAGGGCCACAGACGCTATTACAGTGAGTGACCTTAACTGCAGGAGACAATCACGAAGATAAGATCTGGGCTCCTGTGGCTTTTGATGCAGCTGCGCTTTTCCTGAGCTGCCCCGTGCTTATGCCAAGTGTTCGTGTGAATTTCTGAACCAAGGACATGGGCTTATTTGCCTACAATAAGTGTCATTTCCTTGGTGTGTGCTACAGGAGCACTCTCACCACCAGCTCCTGGCGCTTTCTTGTTTGCTTTCTGCCTCTCTCATGCATGACATGTGCATGAACCATGTATGCAGAGAAGGAAGCAGCAGCCTTTGTCATGGCAGTGGGAGATGGCTTCTGGTGGAAACATCAACGTCTCCTGGTTACTGCTTTTTCCAAGTGGGTCATTCGTCATTTGCGTGGTTCAAAGAAAGATTCTGGCATGGAAGTCCATGCCAGATACAGTGTTTTGCTTTGCTCATCCAGCTAATCACCACACCACACGGCAGACTTCTTTTGGCAGGGCCCATTGCAGCCTTTTGTGTTGTAAAAATTAGACTGCCAAGAACTGAAGAAACGAGATGTATGAATTCATTTCATGATGTTCTTAGAGCAGTTCCTGCTGCATCAAGAGCACTATACATGTATGCGCCAAATTAGAAACCGTTAAGAACTGATGGGTGATGAAGCTAGGTGAATTTCACTACAGTGGACAGCTGCAGGACTGAAGCTATGTTAGGAGGCTTTGCTCTGCCTTCATCTGGAGGGAAGAACATCCACTGTGGTGCATATACACATATCCATTAATTATGTACGTGCATGGGAGAAAAGAGGTTTAGACATGAACACCAGAATTCACCTCCAATGGTTGAAGTGAAGGTATTTTTTTCTATTGCACAGTTCCCCCACATAGGACTTAATATGCAGTGTCCTTCTTGTGCTCAGTGGGGAGATCTGACCTTGTTCACCTCCGTGCCCTGCCCTGTCCATGTGTCTGGAAGTTAAACCAGTGCATGATGCTGAAATGCTAAAGCCATTTCTAAACCTTTTTGTGTTTTCACACTGTCTCATCCTGGGTCAGTGATGTGCCCTTTGTTAAACTGGCCCCAGCCTCTATTCCACTTGGTAGGTTGAACTGCCTGAGAATGTCATCTAATATTCTGATAATAATATACTGATATTGGGATGTTTTATAGGAAGATACACATGATAGGCACAAGTAGCTAAAAGTCTACCAACACACATGAAAATCAAGTCACCCTTTTTTCCTTCTAAAGGGAAAGGACTAGATTTTTGAGTTATTACATCAATGCAAATATTTAGCTTTATAATTTACATTCTTAAAAATGATCGAGCTAGGATACCAGCATTTCTGGAAGAACAAATCTGCCGTGTGTTTTCTGCCCAGGCCATGCTTGTGTGGCTGAGTGACTGTGAGCCTATTCTCTGTGTAATAGATCATTTCTTATAAGGAATAATGCATTGTTATTGCAATGAATCTGAAGGCAGCAAATCTCTACAAGTGGAAACTTGGTGACATTAGAATGGCAGGGGGACAAGATTATAGCTGTAGCTAATGGTAAACCACAGAAGAGCCCCCTGACTTTCTCTTTCTGAAGAACTAAAACAGATACACTCGAATTCATTTACCCTGTTGCCTTCTGTGGTAGCAACGGTGGTGATGGTGGTGGTGGGAGGTGGTAGTGATGGTGGTAAGGGGAGATGGTGGTGGTGGTGATGGTGGCAATGGTGGTGGTGGGAGGTGATGGTGGTGGTGGTGGAGGTGGTGGTGATGGTGGTGGTGGGAGGTAGTGGTGGGAGGTGGTGGTGATGGTGATGGTGGGAGGTGGTGGTGATGGTGGTAAGGGGAGATGGTGGTGGTGGTGATGGTGGCAATGGTGGTGGTGGGAGGTGATGGTGGTGGTGGTGGAGGTGGTGGTGATGGTGGTGGTGGTAGGAGGTGATGGTGGTGGTGGTGGAGGTGGTGATGATGGTGGTGGTAGGAGGTGATGGTGGTGGGAGGTGATGGTGGTGGTGTGGTGGTGATGACGGTGGTGTGGTGATGATGATGGGAGGTGGGTGATATGGTTTCTTCCTACTTTTTCTTTCTTACCCTCAATGGTGGTTCTTTTTAAACACAAAAAGAGTATGCAAGCCATTTATCACATAGAAAGAATCCATACAGCAAAATAAGAACATGTTAAAGGGGAAATGACACAATATTTAGACTCCAAAATTATATCTCCAGCGAAAGTGTTCCCAGAAACAATGAGTAGATAAACACACGAATGGCTAGCTGATCCAGGGGCTTCGCCATGTTTGCACACTCCAATCCAGTCCTATAATGTGCAACAACGGGCCCCCTCCTTCTTCTGTCCTGTGCTTCTACTCACAAATGCTGTGCTTCAGTTAATTAAAATGTATACCAGCAACCTTCTTCCTCCCCCACCCTGTTGGCTTAGAAATACTGCTCTATGAAAAATGGCAGCAACAAAGGAAACCATTGTTCTAAGTTTAAATCGAAAAGTTTTTAGCAATCTATAACAGCCTGTCTATATTTTACCATTCAGGTACCTCTTCACTTAAATAGCTTCAACATTTTATGGCATTGCATGTGAGCAATTACTTGGTGTATTGTTCCTATGGGCTAGGTGGCCACAAGAAGCTAATGTACAATTTGCCACTAGCAGAAGAAATTTGGTGGCATTCTTTCACCTTAAAGGCATTGTATGATCAAGAGATACATACTAAATAGTCAAAAACCACCTACCCCAAAATCTAGAACCTTAAAGCTACTGTTAAATGGTAGAACTTAGGATTACAAAAATATTTGAACCCTGCCCTTTGCTGTTATAATTAATGTCCTGACACAAAAGGAAGAGTATATGCCCTGAAATGAACTATACTCAATAGGGTCTCTGTTTTAGACATGAGTGTGGGCAGAACCTAGGGACAAAGCATCTGGGGAGGAAAATGTTGATGCTGACTTACTGATAACTCTTTTATTTATACCTTCCAACACACCGCACAAGAGGTTCAAGGGAATGTGTCATGTCCCCAGTGTTTTCTGTGGAAGATGATGGTGTTATAGGAAGAAGGGAGAACCCTGGGGCTGGGATTCTGGCCCGTGGGAAGGCAGATTTTTTCCCCCACCATTAACAAGCACTACCCTCTTGCTAGCAAATGTTGTCTTAATGTCAAATTTGGTTTAATGCTTCCTTAGAGGAACATGCCTGCATGCATTTATTCCCTGTGAAGCCATCCAAAGAGATTTAAGTTGTTGGCAGTCATGATTTTATGTGATTTAATTGCTAATTTGTTTAAATCACTTTTAGCTTTACAGTTCCCCTTTAGAAAATGATACTTTCGTTGTTAATTTATAATTGACATGAATCAGAGAGTTTAGAGGGACAGAATTGGTAGTGACTGAGTGGGAAGATCAGGTATGGGCAGTGAGGATTGGTATTACACAAGCCATGGAAAAAGTTTGGATTGAAGTAGGCTTTGGCTGAAGCATGTGAAATGTCACATATACAAAGAAAGAAGAGTTTCTGAAAAGCTATTTTGATTCACTGCTTAAAATTAAAAAGTCTGGGGTAGGAAGACCAAACAAAACTTTGAGATAGCCTGAGTCAGCACACTCAACACCCTGAGAACAGCTCAGGCACACTGTGAAAGATGGCTTCTGGCCAGCTGTGAAGTTCCTTATTGTGGCCTCTGGATGATTTCTAAGTGCTCTCTCTCTCTCTCTCTCTCTCTCTCTCTCTCTCTCTCTCTCTCTCTCTCCCCTCCCCCTCCACCTCCCCCTCCCTCTCCCCCCCCCCTCTCTCTCTCCCTCTCCCTCATCCCCACTGTTGACAGGCTTAAGAGAAACCACAGGCTCCGAGAGTGATGGTGGCGACTCAAGCAGTACCAAGTCGGAAGGTGCCAACGGGACTGTGGCAACTGCAGCTATCCAGCCTAAGAAAGTTAAAGGAGTGGGGTTTGGAGATATTTTCAAAGACAAGCCAATCAAACTAAGACCAAGGTCGATTGAAGTGGAAAATGACTTCCTGCCTGTAGAAAAGGTACGCTTGACATTTCTGTCTGATTTCATTGCAATGGGGGAATATCTGAAAGTGGGCCTCAGGCTTCAACCTCAGATGTTTCTGGTGCCTCTGATCCCTGTCTTTCTGCCACCCCTGCCCCCACCACTTAAGTTCCCCTTGTCTGCAGGAATGGTCTCCCTGATGCTGATTTCTTACCAGTCTCTTCTGTCAGTCAACTTTCTATAGCAAACTATAGAAAAATATGGCTTAAGATAATTAACTTGGTAGGACAAAATGTCTTCCATCATGACCAGGATAGCAGAGAGCAGGAGAGGGTTGGAATCGTATACTCTCCTTTAAGGTCAATGACCTAAGGATCTCCCACTACAACCTCCTGATGGAACTACTTTGGGGATCAGGTCTAACACAGAGAACTTCATCTATATAAATCCCATTTAAAGAATGTTCTTTGGATGACTTTTCAAGTGGTTCAGCACTTCTCCCTTCCAGAGAAACCACTAAATATATGACCCAGAAAGCCTTGAGATAACCCCAAATTTCTCTCTAATGCCTTGTGTTCGTGTGTGTTCATTGTGTTTATATAGTGGAGAAAAGCAATTGTGTGAATTCTTTTTCCAAGAGCTAGAGGTGGAGAGAATTTCAGACTGTTGAAAGGAAGTCTCCTGTGTGTATGTGAGCAAATGATAGAGACAATTTGTGTTCCGACTCCCTGGGTTGCTCCCATCAGGAAGCTGTTTTCTTCTGCTTCTGGTTCTGGGCTGGTGAGAAGCAGACAGCATGTTGCTGCTGAGTATGCGGTTGCTATGGCAACACACCCAGAGCCATAGCTCTGTGGCTACTGCTGACGTCTACTGTGGTACACTTCTGAGCATCATAGCCTTCCTTAGGAGTTGATAAGTACTGTGGAATTTTCCAAATTATAATAAGCTCCACTCGTGCTGTGTTTAAGAAATGTTTGTTAATTTGATTTAGTGTTAAGATTTTTGCTTTGACGCTTGTGCCAGCAGGTTTGGGATAGGGCACTGGCAACATTTCTAATTCACGTCTATCATTGTTTCGTGATTTTCATTACACAGTGAGGCCAAAATTGAAAGGTTGCATCAGCAGCTGCAGCTGCAGAACCTGCACTATCCACCCGCCCCTAGCAACCTTCCCTAATGCCACCAAGCATTGGAAATAACTTCTATGGAGTGGGGGCACTTTGGACATTTAGTCCCTTAGAGAAAAGGCACAAAGGAGGAAATTGGAGCATGCTTCACTTAAACTCTTCCTTTGTTGAAGTGTCCCTGCACAAGTTTTTTTTTCTTTTTCAATTATTGATATGTGATGTTGCCTATGATCTGAAAACTATGATGTTAGTGTCTGAACTTAACAGTTTTCTTTCCCATGGTCACATTCAGATTCTGTGAAGTAGCCACAAAAAAAGTGAGTACTGATCTTGAGAAGAGATGATAGTGGAGTTTTTTCTCCATTTTTTTTTGTTCAAGTATTTGAAAAGAATCTAACTATTGCCTTAATCAAGGGGACATGGTGTGTATATGTGTGTCTTATTATTACAATTAAAAATATTTGTTTTAGCTGACAATAATATATTGAGTTATTATATCAGTGTCAAACATGAGCCTTGTTCTTCCTGTATGTTTTTACATGTGTGTGAGTATATCTATATGCATGTTCACATTTGAGCATGTGAAGAAAACTGATGGCAGAATCAGGAACCTCTCTTCTCCCCACTCTATTCATTGAGTCAGGGTTTATCAGTCAAATACAGAGCTTAAAGATAGAGCAAATCTTACTAGCCAGCATGTTTTGCAGATCCTAGCTCTGCATGTTGAGGCTAGAGTTAGAGAAGAGTGACCATACCCATGTCATTTTTACAAAGGTTCTGGGCACCTCTTGCTTGTGTGGCAAGTGTTAACTGCTGAGCTATTTCCCAAGCCCCAGCTTGTTTATTCTTGAGGTGAGATCTCACCTTATGACCTTTGAACTCCTGAGTTCAAGCAACTTCTCCAATACCACAACTGCTAAGACTAAAGGTATGTGTGTCTTCATGCCAGCTTCTCCCAAGTTTATGTCGTAGCACATTTCTTCCAAGAATGGAATGCCTCTTTATCATTTCTATCTAATTCATGTCATGAACAACAACTTCTCCTCCCACATCTCAGATAAAGGTATTGCTATCTCTGTTTCCCCTTTTCTCCTCCAGATGTGTCTGACTAATAGATTTGGACACTCCATCACCTCTGTTTAACTATGCCTAGCATCTGCCTGTCTGTAACTCATCACCCTAATAGGGCCCCTTGTTTCTACTCACTGTTCCACTCTCTGTATATGAAACATAAGTATTTGTGGAAGGTGTAATGTTTCAAAATGTATTAACATGGTACTTTGGAGATTGCAGACATCTGTAGAATGAGGGAGCTGGGTGGAAAAGTTAAAGCAGGTACATAATTGAAAATCAGTGAGTTGTGTGCTTAAATGTTTCTTTATGAAGTGAAGTTGGTGCTTTGGTAGTAGTGACATGAAACTTTACCAGAGTTATGAACTCTGAAGGTATGTGTGTTATGTATGTGGGTGTATGTGTATGTGTTCTGATTTCTGATTCCTTGCAGAGTGAAACCATGTGCTAGAAGTTTCTTTAACCCAGTGCGAAGTCTTGGGAGCAAACATAAACTTCGCAGTTTGTTTGACTGGCTGCAGGCAACATTTTCAACATCTGAAATGATTTAACATGATCTCTGCTCCCTGTTGTTGATGCAGTGGGTACTTACATAGATTTATGGAGCCATTGTGTTATTATATAATCTGACTTGAGAGCTGATGAGTGATACTGTTTTATTAGAATACAATCTGGTTCTTTTCATTTTTGAGATAGTTTTTTATTCAATATTTATATTTAAAGAAGAAACTTTCCTTTTAAAATGGGGTTTGTTGCTTTCATTTTGTAGAAGCACAAATTGGATCCTGCATGACAAAATTTGGCATGTGAAGCCAAACCTTGTCTCTCACTTAGGGTGGGGTAGTTGACCTTCTGATGGGGCTGACTTGATCATTTGTATGAGGAAAAAAGGAATCCAATTATCTTTGATTACTTCAAGTACCATACTTATAATTTCCATCCAACTTTATGAAGTATTAAGACCCAATTCTCTGGATCAGTAGATAATTCTCTCTGTATCTGTCTCTCTCTCTCTCTCTCTCTCTCTCTCTCTCTCTCTCTCTCTCTCTCTGTGTGTGTGTGTGTGTGTGTGTCTCTGTTTGTCTCACTGTGTCTTTCTCTCTGTTTTTCTCTCTGTGTGTTTGTGTCTCCCTCTGTCTCTCTCTGTATCTCTTTCCCTCTCTGTCTCTGTCTCTGTCTCTGTCTCTCTCTCTCTCTCTCTCTCTCTCTCTCTCTCTCTCTCTCTCTCGGGTATGGATGTTGGGGTGTGTAAACTTGGAGGCCAGAAGTCAACATTGGGGTGTGTCTCTTGATTTCTTTATACTGTATTTTTCCACAGGGCTTCCTCATCAAACCTGAAGCTCACTTGTTGGTCAGGTTGATTGTCCAGTAAACTCCATGTATTTGTATGTCTCTGCCTCCCAGTGCTGGGGTTACAGAGCTTTTCTACCATGTCTGAATTTTAAGTGGTTACTGGAGATTCGAACTTGGGTCCTCAGGCTTGCATGGCAGGCATTTTACCAACTGAGCATCTCCCAAGCCACTATACATCTGTTTAATATGTGACGCTTAAAGTTCACAATTAGATTACATGTCAGGTGAAGAGCCCTTTACCAACCCTGAAACAAAGAAGTAGTGAAACCAGGCTTGATGCTGTACACCTTAATCCTGACACTTGGGAGACTGAAGCAGAATAATTGAAAATTCAAGGCGAGCCTGATATAATTAGTCAGTTTCTCAAAACAACAAGCCAACCAGCCAAACAAAAACCAATGCATATTGTTATTCTTGCTTTTCTTATTAAGATATAAGGAGGGACCTCACATAATACTAAAAGATAGATATGCCTGTGAACAATTTGTTTAATGTACTATTTAGCTGAAATATTTGCAGATGAAATGCTGTAGAGAAGACAAGATTGGTGATGAATTGATGTTTTCCTGTATTTTGTGAAACAGGGTTTCATGTACATAAGGCTGAATTCAAACTTTTGTGTAGCCAAGGATGGCCTTGAACTTCTGGTCCTCCAGCCTCTGCCTTTCAAATGCTGGGATTACAGGCATATACCATCTAGCTCATGAGTTGATAGTAATTAAAAACAGGTGACACACAGGAGTTTGATATATGCTCTATTTTTGTATAAGTTACAAATTTCATTTAATAGAGATTACAGAAAAGGAAACTTTTGAGGAAATGTTTCATTAAAACTAAGCTCGGATAGAAGTGTTAATATGTCTGAAGGACCTGGAGAGATGGCTCAGCAGTTTAGAGCATTTGTTGGTGAGTCATTCAGATTACTAAACATTAAACACTTAGGTAAAGGAGTGGCAAGTGTGATACACATGTCTGTAAGCTGCAGATATTTGGGTGAGACCCAGGACCTAACTTAGTATGGATTTCTATACAGAATATTCATGATTTTTGTACCAACTTATTCTACATTTGGATTCTAAAGTCCTGACTAGTCTTGGCTCCTCTAATCATCTGGAAGCCAGTGTTTTCAGAGGGTTGGAAAAGATACCTTGAAGTTTTGTGGTTTTACAGGTTGGTAGTTAAAATGTGTCTTACAGAGAAACCTTTTAAGAACCTTTTGTCCTACACCTTCCTGGTTTAGTTGATTTCTATTAGTGACTTCTGACATCTCTTTCTTGAAAGGATTTTGTTGTTGTTGTTGTTTTTAATTTTCTACTACTTTTTTATTTGTGGCAGTCTCTTTTTTTAAAACTCCTATTGACTCCTATCTTATTTATAGAATTACAGTCACTCAAATTAATGCCTTTATGGTATCAACATTGAAACATTTGCCTGTGGCAGAGAATTAAAATTTAAATTGTATGTAAATGGAAATTGCAAATCAGTTGGTTCAATCAACCAAATTGCAGGTAGGAGAATTTTAATATTTTCATTCATATCTCTGATAGTCTCTTTATCTAGTCTAGTAAAAATTCATTAAACTTTATAGTAGAATTAAACCAGATAAGTATCTAGTGACAGTCTTAGCTGGATATAGTGTTACCTGCCTGTATTCCCAAGACTGGAGGCTGAGATAGGTGACCACTGCAAATTCAAGGCCAGCTTGGTCTATATAATTTCTAGTGCAATTTAGTGCTAAATAGCAAGACTGTATCTCAAGCAAACAAACAAAGTAATAATCTCTTTTGTAAATAAGAGGTGGGGAGCCAAGCAGATTGCTCAGCAGGTAAGAGTACTTGCTTAGTAACTTAAGTTTGGTCCCCAGGACCCCCAAGGTGGAAAGAGAAAACTCACTCCTGCAACCCATCCCTTGACCTCTATACAATGCACTGTGGCACTTTCTCCCTCCCTCCATCTCTTAATTAAAAATTTTAAGATAAGAAATCTCTCTCCCTGTTAGTTGCATTTCTATTGCTGTGACAAGACATCACAACCAAGTCAATTTACAGAAGAGCTTGTGTAGGGCTTAAACTTTGGGGAAAATCTATAGCCATCATTTTGTGGGAGCATGGCAGCAATCAGGCAGGCATGGGGCTGCTACTAGCTGAAGGTTTACATTTTGATTCTCAAGCAGGAGGCAGAGAAAGCTAACTGGAAATGATTTCGGTTTTGAAACCTCAACCCCAGTGACACACCTCCTCCAATAATGCCACACCTCCTAACCCTTTCCAAATAGTTCTATCAACTGTGGACCAAGTATTCAAATATATGAGTCTATAAGCACTGTTTTCATTCAAACAATCATAATCTCTAATTCTTTGAAGAGAAATAAGCTCTTGTGAGCCCCAAGAGCTAATATATTCTTTGACTAATAAAATACAATTGGGCAAGATTTTAAAAAACTCATCTAAGACTTTGATTATTGAATATTCCGCAGATGGATAAAAAGATAAGATTATATGGCATCTTTAGAGTAATTGCAAACTCCAGGGCTTTCTATGAGCAGATGGTATTATTATGCTTACTGGTTAAATGAAACGTATGGGATTTTTAGACTTCAGTCATTGTATCCATGTTTCCTTGTCTAGGAAAATGAGGGGGGGGGGTGGTAGGGAATAGTTAACAATGTTACAGGTTTTTAAAGATTATTATTGTTATTTTAAAGTATGTGCATGTATGTGTACATACTTTAAAATAACATACATGCAAGTAAGCCATATACACTGTGTGAGTACAGTTGCCCTTGGCAGTCAGAAGAGCACATCAGATCCACTAGAGCTGGAAGATCTTACATGGTTGTAAGGTGCCTGATGTCGGGGCTAGGCATAAAACTTTGGTCCTCTGGAAGAACAATATGTGCTTTTAAGTACTGAGCCATCTCTGTATCCCCAAGGGTTATTTTTTGACAGGTTGCATGTTTTCTACTATTTATGTTTGCTTGACATGTACCTTGTGAAACACTCAGCCTAATGTATTTTCCAAAAAATATTTAATTGCAGCCAGACCGTTACCAAGATGTACAGTCTCAGAAGATCTTACTATTGTATTTCTACAGACTGGGAATAGTGGTTCAGTTGGTAGAGTGCTTGCCCAACATGCAGAAATCCTAGCTTTTGACCTTCAGCATCGCATAAACCAGGTGTTTTCCTGCAGGGTTGTATGTAATCCAATTACTTGGAGGTGGAGGCTGTAGGGTACACAGTTTAAGATCACCCTCAGCTACATAGTAGGTTTGAAGTCAGCTTGAGGCTATGTGAAGTCCCATTTCAAAACTCTCTCTCTCCCTCTCCCTCTCCCTCTCCCTCTCCCTCTCCCTCTCTCTCTCTCTCTCTCTCTCTCTCTCTCTCTCTCTCTCTCTCTCTCTCTCTCTCTCTCCCTCCCTCCCTCCCTCCCTCCCTCCCTCCCTCCCTCCCTCCCTCCCTCCCTCCCTCCCTCCCTCCCTCCCTCCCTCTCTCTCTCTCTCTCTCTCTCTCTCTCTCTCTCTCACACACACACACACACACACACACACACACACACACACACAGGCTGTGATTTGTGGTTTTAGGGATACCAATAGTTATTAAACAGTCAGGTCAGATAGGATAGGTTCAAATCCCAACTTGGCTCCCATAGAAGGCAAGTTGGTGACTCAATGCTTTATGTTTTTCATCTTTAAAATTAGAATAAAAAGATGATCTGTCACTTGGGTGTGGTATGAGGATTAAGTAAATGTGTACAATGGTTATAAAAGTACTTATATACTAATCACTTCAAGTTCTTTATACTAGAAAGGAACAGTTATAAATACCAATACCTTTCCTTTTCTAGGACCATTACTGAGGGAGGGGATACTTTATGTAACATATAAATCCATATGCCAGGTATCTTCTTCAGTCATTCTCTGTCTTATTTTAAAGCATTCTCACTGTGTTGCTCTGGCTGGTTTGGAACTCACTATTGTAGAACAGGCTAGCTCCCAACTCACAGAGATCTGATTGCCTCTGTTTCCCATATGCTAGGATTAAAGGCAAGTGCTTCCTTGCCTGGGTTTCACCTCTTGTTGGGACAGGGTCTCACACTGAACCTGAAGCTAATCAGTTTGGCTATGAGTTCTAGGGATCTATCTGCCTGGACCTCCTCACCATCAAGTTTATAAGTTCACCCTGCCATGTCTGGTTCTCCCTAAGTGCTAAGAAGTCCTCATGCTTGTGTAGCAAATACTTTAGCAACAGAGCCATCTCTCCAACCTGATATTTTAAAACCTTTTGATGATGGGAGATTGCAAACTCTAAGAAGTAGACTCAATTTTTGCTATATTTGTGGCAACTGTTTGTTTCATATTACCAAGTCTTAAATGTCAGCCACTAGAAAGTAAAATGTCATAATTTGGGACCTTGTCTGCATTAGTCACCGCTGTATTTACAATTGCTTGAAAAACATTGTTAAAACTCTATGTGTCATTGGTCTTCAGTAAATAAGTGAAGACTGTGTTTTGTCTTAATCCAGTTAAAATTATAAAGGAAAGCTCATTGCGCTTCTGGTGCACTCATGGTCTAGCTGGAAATTCCTTTTTTTTTTTTTCATTTATTCATTAACTGCCTCACTTACTCCTTTACTGAAGCATCACCAAATTTCTTGTACAGATCATCAGTGGAGCCCTGAGATGACATCAAATGAGACTGGGTGGTATGTGCAGACCAGTGGTTCTCAACCTGTGGGTTTCCCTCACACATCATATCCTGTAGATCAGATATTTACATTATAATTTATAAACAGTAACAAATGTATAGTAATGAAGTAGCAAATGAAAATATATTTATGGTTGGGGGTCACCACAACATGATGAACTGTATTAAAGAGTCACAGCATTAAGAAAGTGGAGAAACATTGCCCTAGATGATGTATTTGCAGATTAGGTGCAAAGTGTTTTGCTTATTTGGTTGCCTGGATGATTATTGATTAGAAGTCAGGTAGATATGATCTAGGTAATTGGAATTTAACACTTCTTACCAAAGTCATACTTTGGCTCAGTCATTATTTCTAAGTTTCTCATCTGATACCATGGATTGTCTCAAACCCTTTTATTTATATTTTGTTTGAGACAGGCTATCATGGACCCTAGGCTCATTTTTAACCCACTATGTAGGTGGGGGATGATAATGAACTCTCGATGCTCCTGTTTCTGCCTTTCAAGTTCTGGGTTTACAGGTATATACCTCTTTGCCTGTGTAGATTGTCACTTGATCTGACAAACTTGTATATACAAAGGTCCATATAAGGCAAGGACAAGGACTAGTGGAGTTGTGCCTATAGTATCTGGGAGAATCAGGCAGAAAGGAATTTCCTGGGGTGGTGAAAAGTAAGGGAGTAGCCAAAGATATTTTCAAGGCAAAGCAGTAACTGAGCAGAGTGTTCAAAGATGGTGGGAAGTGATGGAATTGGCAGTCGGGAGAAAGCATGGTTCCATTGAAGGAGCAAATAAGTAGGCTGGGCTGGAGCTCACGGACAGTCGGGTAGTGATGGTGGTAGGCAGCTGGAAGAAATTGGTGCCCCTTTCCACAGGAGTTTTCTAGTCTGCTTATAGGCTACACTTTCTCTTGGTGGGCTGGCATGTTGGTGGAGGAGTTCAGCTGTGCAGTGCCATGATTTGCACTTTAGAGAGATAACTAGGGAGGTGCCTGAGAATGTGGAGAAGAGATTGAAGAGGAAGTAGCTGGGAGAGTTGCCAGCCCAGGGCTCTGTGGTTGATGACTAATTGGCCAGGCACCAGGAGCTTCTAGTAGCTCCTGGAAAGGGGCAGATGGGCCCACCTCATGCACACACTTTCGGCCAGGCTGCCATTGCCTCAGTTGGCAGCAGAACTGACAGATGAGCCAAATTTTCTTTCAAAGAAAATTGTTCTGTGTATTTGGGAAACCAAAAAGCCAAGAGTCAACATTCTATTGTCTTTGTTGCCATGGGTGGTATGGGGGCGGGGCGAATAAGAATAAATTAGGAGGGTATTGTTGAAATATATTTGCATTTCTGTAAGCACGCACATAATTGTGAATATGAATAAATAATACCTCTATGCATTTCAACAAATTCATCTTCCCAGTTAGTTTTGTTGTTGTTGCTTTCAAATAAGCTGTCATGGTACCCAGGCTATATTCATACTCACTATGAGTCCAGGCTAGCCCCGAATGCCTATAAACCTCCTGCCCTACCGTACAAATGCTGAGATTATAGGTGTGTGGTGCTATGCACAGCTACCTGCCCTAATTAGTATTTATTTAGACTCTTTGAGATGGGGTCTCTTGTAGCCCAACATGACTTTGAGCTCACCATAAAGCTGTAGATAGCCTTGAACTCCTTAGCTTCTTTTTGTTTTCCTTCTGGTTTCTCTGTGTTATCTTTTTTTTAATTGGATAGTTTATGTATTTACACTTCAAATGTTATCCTCTTTCTGGGTTCCCCCCTCTCCCATCCTCCTTCCCCCCTGCTTCTATGAGGATGCTCCCCCACCCATTCACCTACCCCCACACTTCTATCTCAAAACCCTGACATTCCCCTACACTGGGGAAATAAGCCTTCACAGGACCAAGGGCTTCTCCTCCTATTGATGCTAGATGTGGTCAACCTCTGCTACATATGTGGCTGGAACCATGGGTCTCTCCATGTGTACTTTTTGGTTGATGGTTTAGTTCCTGGGAGCCCAGGGGAATCTGGTTGGTTGATATTGTTATTCTTCCTATGGATTGCAAAGCCCTTCAGCTCCTACAGTCCTTTCTCTAAGTCCTCCATTGGGATTCCCATGCTCGGTCCAATGGGTGGCTGTAAGCATCCTCCTCTGTATCTGTATGACTCTGGCAGAGCCTCTCAGGAGACATTCATATCAGGCTCCTGTCAGCATGGACTTCATGGCATCAGCAATAGTGACTGGGTTAGGTGACTATATATGGGATGGATCCCCAGGTGGGGCAGTCTCTGGATGGACTTTCCTACTCCTCGGCTTCTTGTCTCTGTTTTCCAGGTACTGGTATTACAGATTTATGCCACCGTGCTCCCCTTTTAATTTGTTGGTTTTCTAATTAGTTTTTAAATTAGCTCTTCATGTAGAATAATTCTAGGTTTATAGACAAGTGGTAAAGTAATACCAGAATTTCTACATATCTCATGCAGAGCTTTCACTACTGTTAACAGCTTCTATTCATATTACATCTGTGGCAGTGCATGAGCCAATGTCACTATGTGATTATTAATTAAAGCCCTAACTCTATTTCTGTGCCCTTAGTTTTATCCATTGTCTTTTTTCTTTAATTCTATGGTGTCATTCAGGATACTGCATTATATTTACCCCTGACTCCTTAGATTCCTCTTGTTTTGGTGACCTCAGCAATTGTGAGTTTTGTAGAATGTTCATAAATTGCCCATTTGTCTGAAGGTTTTCTCATGATGGAGGCTTATTCAATGTTAAATCAGGTGCTGAGGGCTCATGATATCAGAATAACTTCATTTTCAGTGATGACCTTAGTTACCTTACTGAGGTGAGGATGGACAGTTTTGTCCCCCGGAAGGTTTGTTGTCATCTTTTATTTTATTTTGCCTTCTTTCTGTACTAAACTCATTTGGAAGAAGTCACTCTGCAAACCCTTTGGGGAGTTATACAGTACTTCTCTGCGGGAGGAGAGTCTAAAGAAATGAATTGAAATTCCTCTGGGCTGCCCAGTATGTTCTTTCTCATCCTAATTGGGTTTTGATAAGATACTTTCTTTTTTTTTAACGACTTTATTTTGCAAAACAAAGATAAATGTAAAGATTTTAAACATTTTTTGCTTAAAATTATACATTTTTGTCAGTACTGTTTTTTCAGACATTAAAATAAATTTTACATAAAACCATGTGAATATGTTTTTTAGTCAGTACTTGATTTTTTTCAAGGGCTTGACAGTATGCATTGAAAACCTAATAGTTACAATAAGGGTAAAGTACATACAAAACAAAACGCAACATGGAAATAGTCAAAGTCTTCTTGTTTTGTGAATATATGTATATTTTTTGTTTTCTTTATTTCTTGGACTTCATACAGTCTGTGAGTTGTTTCTGGGGGAGTGCAAGCCTCTGGGGTTAGCATCCCACTATCAGTGACTGCATATTATGTCTGTTCTTTTGTGACTGGGTTATCTCACTCAGGATGATATTCTCTAGATGCAGCCATTTTCTTAAGAATTTGGTTAAGTCATTGTTTCTGGTGGCTGAGTAGTATTCCATTGTGTATATGTACCACAATTTTTGTATCCATTCGTCTTCTGAAGGACATCTGGGTTCCTTCCAGCTTCTGGCTATTATAAATAGAGCCGCTATGAACATTGTGGTGCATATATCTTTGTTGTGTATTAAAGTGTCTCTCTTATCTGCCTTCCAAATGCTAATTCCCTAGCACTTGCATCACATTTATAATTCCTACCCAGTGATGGCTGCCACCTTTGTTTTAGGTATGTGGTAGAAGCAGATCTGGGTTCTATTTACTCAGATTATACATTTTTTGAGGACTGAAGAAGCATCTAATTTAAAGCTATCCCAGGGTTGGCCACAGTGCCTGCTGTTAGTAAGTATAGAATGTATTATTTTTTTAAGTTAGTTTAATTAAAAGACTTAAAAATTAGCCATGTTTCATAACTGCATAGGACATCAAGGTCTAAGAATACCAAAAAAAAATGGCAAGAAGAAGATACTGTTGATTTATGAAGTCCTGAACTTGTAGTAGTGGTTAATATGGCTCTTCCTGTGTGCCAAATTCTTCTGCAAACATTTGGTCTTCTGTATATCATTTAGTCACCTAGACAACCAAGTAGGTCTGTGGCCACTGTGATGACTCTTGCAGTTCTTGTTTCTGTAATGCATAAAATTGAGCCCAGAGTCTTGCACATGCGCTGTTTCATTAGTCCCATTTTATAGATAAGGGAATTAAGGTGAACAAAATCTAATTTGTTCAAGATTATATAGCTTGGGAATGACCTACTTGCAACTTTCATATTATGTTCTGGCTCTAGAGTTTGAACTCTTTATCAGTGGGCTCTGAAGTCATTAAAATGGTGATTCATATGGTATCTCATTTACGGGAAAACAAGATTGATATTTAAATACTTCATTCCGTACAATTGGGACAATTCTGATGACATGATGTATCCTAAGGGAAGCATATCCATAAAGTCAGTGCTATTTTCCCTTTAGTTTTTTAAAAAAAAAATTTTGTAAAGTATGACTAATTTTATTTCCATAAAAGTATTGGTACTTTTTGTAACATACCATATTTTATATATCCCCAAGTCCCCCGACATATAATCTGTTGAAAGATAGATTTTTATTTCCCCTCTGGCATTTAAAACACACACACACAGACATACACACACACACACACACTACACACGCAAGTGGTCACTGGGTTCTGCCAATAAATACTCTCTGTGTGTTTCTTGTTGGTGTGGTCACACCTTTGGGCACTGGGAGGCAACCTACATTAGGGCAGGGATGTAGGCGAGGGAGGAGGACTTCTGGAGAAGCCACCCAAGCTATGAATCGGCCTGGCTTCCTGAACCATAAACAAATGCAAGCTTTGTTCTCCCTATTCCTCATTTGGTCCCAAGTATGACTCAGGATTAGGCTGGGTCCTCAGGCTCCGAGCCTTTGGCTGTTTGAAGGAAGTGGGAGGATTTCAGGGTAGTTCTGGGACCTTTACAAACTGAAGAGACGACGAGGCTGGCTGCAGGATGGGAGAAGAGGTATTTCTTTCTTTTTACTTTTAGAGAAGAAATAGAGCCTTTTAATCTGTATCTTATCCATAGCATTTTATAGCAGGCCTTGTTCTGTATTTACACTGGTGTGTTAAAATGATGATGTTTGGGCTAGCTGAAATCCCACAGTGGAGGGGGAGAGTCATTCTTGGATGTGTTCAGAAAGAACCTTTCCAATGTAAGGGTGATTTCCTAAATTCTAATGTTGTACTGGAGCTATTTAGTTTGTTTTTGACAGCACCTCCCCAATCCCACCCCACGGTGTTGTTGGTCAATTTGGCTATTAATTTTTACAGATGTTTCCAATTTCTTTGTGTCTTAGTTTTCATGTGCTCATACGGCAGAGAGTAATTTAGATGGGCAGTTTGCACAAGCAGTAACTAACTGTTACACCATGTCACAGAGATGTTTAGCAATTACAGATGTTTGTGTAGTGAACAAATATAGCTTGTTCTTCAGGTTAGTTTAGGAGAAAAGAACATCTCCACAGAGCAAGCCAGCAGAGGGACATTTCACCCCTGGGGGGCCTCACAAACATTTTGGAGTTTTCCTTGTGAATGAAGAAACTGTGAGTAGTGCTTTTTAGAGATGAAGATGCTTGCTTTTTCAGGGCTTAGCATTTCTATATATGTACTCTTGCATAGAGTATGCCTGGATTACTTGCTTTTCTAAAAGTTAGTTGTAGAAGGTGGTCATGTTTCTCTGACTCCTTCATTATTTGTCTACCTAAAAGCAGAAGTCTGTTATTTTCCAGGCACAAAATAAAATTCCCTAAATAAACCACAGGATAAGTAAAGGCTTATGATTATTGTGTGTCTTCCATGTTCCTGTATGTCACTGAAAAAAAAAAAAAGAAATTAAGGAAGAGACAAGGTCTGCAAAATATGACCCTTCATATCATTTTCTATTGGTTTTAACTTAACATTTTAGAAACCTTTTTAAAGAGAAAATCATGTAGCAAGAATGAAGCTAGTTGTTTCAGCCCATTATTTAAGAGTACATGAGTTTCTTGAAAGTTTTCTTTTTCTTTGAACAGCAACTGTTGCTTGCTTAGGAAGACAGGCAGATATATGAGAGAGCTTCAGGCATTGATGAGAATAAAGTTCATTTGCAATAGCTTAGGAGGATCCCCTAGGGAAAGCAGTCTGAAATGGTCTGGTCTTCTAGATGGACTTTGTCTGTTTATTTGTTGTTATTTTTCATATCAGAATACTAAATAATAGACTTCCTCTTGGCCTTTTCATATATTTACGTCATTATGCTTTGTTCTCCGTTGGTTCTTCTCCTCTCTTCTTTCCTGGTCCTTCTATTCCTTCTGACTTTAGTTGTTTAACTTTAGCCCCAGGAAATGGTGAGAGCCCTTGTAAAGTACTGACTGGGAAAACTGAGAAGTTACAGTCTGGTGGGAACTTATCTGGCTCTCCAGAAAGACCCTAGAGATGGCAAAGGCAGGGTGACCTGCTGGCCCCAACCCTTCTGTCTTGTTTCCAAGGAGATAAGCTACCTCGCTGTAGGAGAGTGCTTCCTGAATCCATTTGTCTATCAAAACCTAAATAGCATTGTTGCTTCTCTCACGTCAAGAATTCTTTGTAGTGATACATGAAGAACTAGAGTCTGTTCTTTGTTTCATATTTGGAGAAATTATAATTAACATTTTATGTGTATTTTCTAATTTTTTTATGAGCCTGAATATGCATGTAGGGTACAATCACTTGCTATTCTTACAATAACGGGTATATATAGTACACGCTTCCTGTCTTGAAATCGTAATTTTTTGTTTTTGCTATTTTGTTTGTTTGTTTTTTTCTGGGACAGGGTTTTACTCTGTAGCCTTCCCTATCCTAGAGCTCACTCTGTAGACCAGACTGGCTTCTGCCTTGCTGTTTAGAAAACTTAATATGCTATGGCCCACTTTTTTTCTGTTCGATAACTACATGGTATTTTTAAGGTCTTTAGCCATCAAAAGAATGCAATACCATTTATTGAACTACACTTCACTTGGTAACTGTTTAGATTGTTTCTGTGTTTAATAACTTTTCATACTGTGAGAATGAAATATTAAAGACTATGAATGTTTTCTTAGGCTATGCGTGATGGCTCACATCTGCAGTCCCAGCCCTCAGGAGGCTTAAGCAGGAACATTTTCATAAATTTGAATCCACTTTGGGCTACATAGTTTCAGGCCAGCCTGTGCTACAAGCCCTCATCTCAAACAAAAAAATCCAATAATGTTTTATGTGTGTGTTTGTGTGTGTGTGTGTGTGTGTGTATGATATCTCATCTGTTTATTTCCTCAACATAAGTATTCTTATCCTTCCTCCTTCGTTCTCTCCCTTTTTTCCTTTGTTCCTTCATTCTTTCTTTCTTGTTTTGAGGCAGAGTTCCATGAGCTGAGCATGATCTTGAACTCCTGATCTCCCCCACCCCCATTTCTACCTCCTGCATTCTGGGATTATAAATTTGCCATGCCTGCCTCCTCAAGCTGAATTTTGAAAGGAGAAATTTCCAGGTTTAATGGCTGATCTGACATTTATTTTGTTTTAAATGAAAATAGCATGAATAAATGGTTTCTTAACTACCCGTGCAATAAAAAGTTCAATTTTTGTAATCCTTCACATTTATCTTTCCTTCTTAGTAGAAATAACTCTGAAATGTTTTTGACAACTGGGGATTGTAGTAGACATCTGTAATCCCAGCATTGCACAGGAAAAGGCAGGAAGGATCTCTTAAGTTCAAGGCAAGTCAGGTCTCTATAGTGAGTTCCAGCCTGAGCTACAAATACAAACTCTGTCTCAAACGGAGCAAAAGCAAACCAAAAACCTCAACAACTCCAGAGTGCCATTAGCTCCATTCATAGCATCATGCTTCCATCCTACTATTGATCTCTAGAATGAAACCTCATCCCATTAAAAACACCCTCCCCTAAACCTCTAGGAAACTCCATTCAGCTCTCTTTATGACTTTATATACTGGATCACGTGCTTATTCTAATTCTAAAGCTCTGAGGAACCTTCATACTGCTTTCTATAGTGGTGATACCACATTTCCTTCTCATCGGCCATCCACATGGTTTTTCTGCATCCTCACCTGTCCATACTATTTTCTGCTTTTGTTTTGATTTTCATGATAGCTATCTTAGTAAATGTCAGGTGTTTAGCATGTATTTATTTGCCATCACGAAAGGAGAAAGACAGCACTTTTTTTCCCTCTGATAACTGGGGAATTAAAGGGTCAGGTGATGTGTTTATAAAAAGATAAAGAAAGGAGGTATGTTCTATGGGGGTGTGGTGGGGTGTGGAGGAAGGGGGTACCTCAGCAGGCTCAAGTTTAGGCATCTCCCCGCCTCCAGGGACCAGGTACACATCAGTATAGTACAGAATAGAATTTATTCAGGGCATGGGGAGAGGAGTTGAGAGAGTAGTAGGGGCAGAGAAAGGCAGAGGGGGGAGGGAGGGAGGAGTAGAGAAGTAGAGACTGGCCATGAGCATGTGGCTGGGGGGGGGGAATGGGAAGAGAGTGGGGCAGGAAGGCAAGAGCAAGAGAGCAAAAGAGAGAAAAGGGGGCTAGAAGCCCCTTTTATAGTGAGTCAGGACGACCTGGCTGTTGCCAGGTAACTGTGGGGTAGATCTTAGAATGCTAACATCAGGGAAAAGGTCTTTTGCCTCAAACCAGCCGAACATTTGTATAACTACAAAAGATTGCAAAGTGTTTGAAGGAAGAACTTCTCTTCCACACTCTCTGAAAGAACAAAAAGATAGTAATATCCAAGTACTTGGTTGAATTCCTGCTTTTTATTTAGTTTTGTCCCTCATTTGGAAGGTTAAACTTTCTTCTTCTGTGTGCTTTTGTTCATTCTAAGTGACTTTCTCTTAGTGGAAAAAGCTAACTATATGGTTGATTTTACTCTTGTTTTCTACTATATAGAACTGCTCAGGAATAAGAAACAGCATGTTTTCCTTTTATAAAGTATTGGTTGAATTATTTATATGTAATTATATATGTATGATATATAATAAATATATTTACTGATATTTTTCAATAGGATATAGAAAGTTATTGGTAAATATTCTGTCCTCTTTGGTTCTTTACTGATACTAATGATTATTTCATAGCACATATGCTTATGGTGTCCAAAGTCATGCACATGTCTGGCTGGCCATTGAAATGATCATACTTTTGTATTTAACCTGATTTTTTTTATATTCTCAACTATGTAAAATATGATGCTGACCAACTGGGACTGAGTAGATGAAATATATTCAATGCTACGAGAGAGAGAGAGAGAGAGAGAGAGAGAGAGAGAGAGAGAGAGAGAGAGAGAGAGAGACAGAGAGAGACAGAGAAGACAGAGACAGAGACAGAGAGACAGAGACAGAGAGAGAGAGAGAGAGAGAACCCAGCATACTATTCTGCTGACTTTAGCTGAATTGTGTTATGTTTTCTTACATTTAACAAATTTAAATTGCAGAGTTCAGTTACTCAGCAACATGTCTTATATTTCTTTGTGGCATTGGAGCCCATTTAATTGGTACAAAATTTTTTTCCTTAGCTAAGGCTCTCCATATTGAAAGCCAGATCCTCAAATAAATGTGTACTCTAGCCATGAAGAGCAGTACCAGCTACTATTCTACACATCTGTACTTCCTACACTTCGATAGGCACTTCACAGTCAAGTTAAAAAATAACAATTCATCAGCCAGTCACGCACCAGGATTTCTGTAAACGGCTCTCTTTTATCAAAAGGCCTATGATTCTGAAGGGATACCTCTATTAAACTTGCACTAGAAATTCATCTGTCAGGGTTTGGGAATGTGATGGCAGAAAACCGAGGTCTGTATCACTTAGAAATTTCTTCATTTACACCGAGGAGCGTAGCAGTGGAAAAGGATGCATTTACTGCTCGGTTTTCTTATTCTTTCACTAGCCAAGCATTTTCATTCACCAGTGATTTTAATCTGTTTTGCTCCATTTGTTTTGGAAGCATCTGTTCGGTCTGTTCTTTTTTATTTTGCCTTCTTAGTCAGGCTATTTTCAATTTCCAACAGGAAACAACTTCTCTTGGGTACCTTTGCTAGGCTGCGACTAGAAGCTGATAATCAATGAAGTGATGTTGCTAAAAATATCATGGCTTTAGGTGCTGGAGAAGTTCACATATTTCTTCCAGGCACAGTGCTTTTATCCTTATCTAGTCCCTGCGCTGGAAGAGCTAGCTGCCCCATAGGCCTCACGTGTCTGATTTTATAATGAATTTATTTTGCTTCTAAACTATCAAACTGCTTTACTTTTAAACACCATTAGAAACAGAAAAAAAAAAAAAAGAGTTCAAACAACCACAGGTTTTTGCGGCCTTCACTCCTAAATTGTTATGCCCAAGAGGAGAGACGTCTGGGTAGAGATGAAATGAGGTTCTAAGAAAGTTAATAAGAGGCTGAGAGAGGCATCTAGGTCAGAGATGGATCACTAAGTTTCTACATATTATAAAAAAAGTGGCTTCATGGGTTCTAAAGCAGTATGTAAGCAAATTTTGAATTTTGCCTGTCCCAACTCTATGGAATCTTATGGTGGTTGACCTGGCCATGGAATGGAATTGATGACAAAGAGGCCAGAGATACCCTGAGAAACTATGAGATAAGGCAGTAAATAAAAATTTGGGTTTTAAAAAAATATTTTAGATTTATATATTTTAATATATGTCTGTATTTTACCTATATATATATATATATGTATATATATATATATATATGATGCATATATACATGATATCTGTGCCTCTTACCCATAGATGGCATCAGATGATCTGGAACTGGCATTCTGAATGGTTGTGAGCCACACATATATGCTGGGAACTGAACCTGGGTCCAATATAAGAGCAGCAAGTTCTCTTAACTACTGAACCATCTTTTTTTCCAGTTACATCATTTATCATCATCCTGGGTATATCCCTGAATGAATACATCAGCATATTCTAGAAATGCACATCTACTGCTATAGTGCTCACAATAGCTAAAATATAAAGCCAGTCTAGAAGTCCATTTATAGTTAGAGAGAGGATGAACTTGTTTGGGTAGGGAGATGGTGGATCTGAGAGGTGTTCAGTGAATCTGAGCTATCTTTCCAGCCCCCATGAAAACTACTTTCGACCAAACATTAGATATCAGGACTTGAGGACAAAACTTAGTCGTCACAGCAAAGACAGTTGGCTGAGCAAAATCTACGATGAGAGGAGACGTCACAGTGCTTGACACTGTTCCTCGATTCCACCCATGGCAGATAAAGAGACCCTGTAATATGAATCATGATGATCAGGTTGAGAATAAGGGATAAGTAGCTGGTGGT